>NW_010108342.1:0-46055 GCF_000699245.1 Pterocles gutturalis | reverse complement strand
AGCCTCCTCTGCAACCTGCAGCCCCAGCCCCTGCACAGAACCTTGGCCCTGCAGCCCCCACCTGAGGGCTGGGAGTTTCTCAGGAGCCAGCGAAAGAACCTGCAGCAGAGAGAGGAGCGGGGTGTGAGAGTGACAACTACGCAGACAGGAAGGTCAGTGAGGAAAGGAGAGGGAGGAGGTGCCAGAGCAGAGAGTCCCCTGCAGCCCCTGGTGAAGACCATGGTGAGGCATGTCTGTCACTGTGCGAGCCCACGGAATCTGAGCAGAGCTTGCCTGTAGCTCATGGAGATTTAACAGTGGAGCAGATAGCACCCTGTAGCCCACGGATGGCCCCACTCTGGAAGAGGTGGCTGGGCCCAAAGGAGGCCATGAAGTGGAAGGGACCCAGGCCAGAGCAGTCAGTGCAGAACTGCATCCCATGGGAAGGACTCTCCTGCGAGAGGGACACCACGCTGGAAGACTGTGAGGAGCCCTCCCCTGAAGAAGAAGCAGCAGACTGACTGCACCCCCCGTTAAAGAGTGACAAGAGACAGTATGTGATGGACTGACCACAACCCCCATTCCCTGCCCCCTGTGCTGCTGTGGGGAGAGAAATCGTGAATAAAGCCTTTGAGCCTGGGAAGAAGGGAGGGGTGGGGGAGAGGTGCCTTTTTAAGATGTAGCTTTCTTTCTCATTATTTTGCTCTGTGTTTGATTATTAACAAATTAAACTGTTTTTGTGTTTTCCCCCAGGTCAGCTCTGTTTCTCGCCTGTGACCATAAGTGGTGAGTGATCCCTCCCTGTCTTTGCCTCAACCCATGAGGTTTTTACCTTTTGTCCTCATGATTCTGTTCCACATCCCACCGCAGGGGAGAAGAGAGCAAGTAACTTGGTGGTGCTTGATTGCCAGGTGGTCTTAAACCACAACACTTGTTTTTTTTCTAGCGTGTAGGCTGATTTGCAGCCTTAGGTATTAATGTTGCCACAGACTTTGCTAACAGCAAATTATGGTGTCTTCTGTGTTTCTAAGCTGGTGGGATATTGGAGTTGGGCGTGCTGGGAGCAGCCTCTCACGCATAAGTCTGCATTTGGGGAATATGTGCTTGGTAGGGATTTTGGGAAGAGAGACCTTGACAGCCTGATGTGCTGGGCTGCCACAGACTGATGGAATAATGTTTTTGCCCCACGTTTGCTCTTACTCCATAGAAATGATCCTGCACACTGAAAACAGACTGGGTTAGGCAGAAGAGGGGATGAATATTTGGTCTTTGAAATTATTCTATATTTAACTCTAATGGTTTCTGAAGAGCATTTGCTCCCTCCAGGCTTCTTCTCTTGCTTCTGTTGTGATGAGGGCAAAATACTGGTTTTTTTTCCTTTTCTGATTTACAATGGGAAATAACTTGTTTATAGTTTACTGTTAGTTCTCTCATCTCATATCACAGTGTTTAGCAGAGGAACACTCACCTCAGCACCTGAATTCCCGGTGCACAGTCTACAGACCCAGGATCTAGCAATTTCAGCAGCTTTCAATGAAATACATTTTATTCCCACCCACATAGTTTTTCTGCAGGAAGCTTCACCCATTTTGCTCCAGTGCAGATACCAAGATGGTTGGTGCTTCACAGATATAAAGCAACTCTTCTCTTCAGCTCTACCTCAGAGGATTCATGCAGAGAAGTGTTTTTGGTACCCAGTACAAAGTCTGCCTGTAAAGTTCACTGGCATTTCTGAGACTTACTGATGACTGCCTTCTGCTGGTAGGGACTCAGACGCAGACCAATATGATCATGCTGTAGCCACTTATTATGCCTCGATTACACACTTTTATACAGAACTCATGCAGATTTGGCAATTACTAATTGGATACAAGGATTTTAAAATCCTAAAGACAAAGTTACTATTGGCTGACTTTGTTCCTGGGAACGGGACCCTTAACATTACCTAATCATGCTGATTGTTTACCTTCAGTTCCTCCTTATCTCACTCACATTCTGTACAATTGCTTTCTTTCTCGTCCCTTGCAGGTGTTATTTTCTCCTGTAGTAGAAATCAACTACATGAGGACCTTCTTCTAAAAAAGGTTCTGACAAACATGAGTATTTTTCTCCTAAGAAGATTCTGACAAACATAAGTATTTTTCTTCTAAGAAGGTTTCCCACAACTGCCTGATTCCCAGACACACTGAAGTTCTTGATATTGGGAAGAAATAGATGTTTAACTTTGAGAGTTAAGGCAGAATTTACTGTGGAAGGGTATGAACACCGGAACTCTGTCCCTCTGTTAAAAGGATTTAAAAGTATCACCCCACAGCTTTTAATTACTACCAGCTCGGCTGAGAAGTGATAAAGGGAACAGACTCATGTAAACCAACACTGCTTGGCCTGTGTGTAGAAAAGCACTGCAGTCCCTCTTCCACTCCCATCCCTTTCCCACCTTGTGTGATTTTTAGCACACTGGAGCCAAAAAAAGGGGACCAAAAAATCAAGTAGTGTAGTTTCATGCGTTGACAGAGGCAGCAGGTGCCTAGGAAATTGGAGGTACAACCATGACCTCAAGATCTGTCCCTGCAGCAGCTCCAGGGCTGTGTGTGAGGGGGGCAGCTCTGGCTGGTTGTTCCTCTCTCTGCAACTCACTTGTCCTCTGTCCTTCTACTGAGAGTGGAGGAAACTCTCTAAGGCTGCTGCTGTGCTGGCCCTCCATCTCAGTGCTGGTCCCTTTCCTTCCTCCTGCCCTGTCCCTGGTTAGTCCTCTCTCCTATAGGGCTGGATTGCCCACACGGCTGAGAAGCAGCAAGACACCTCTATGCTTTTGATGGCTTGGACAACATTAAACTGTGTTTTGTGCTGAGGTGAGTGCAAGAGAAGATGTGGTTCATGGAAAATACTGGGGCATGTTCGCAGCATGGGCAGCACAAGGCATCCTGTCCTGCCCGCTGCCTGGGCAGCTGTGAGAGGCAATGCTGTGCCAAGGAAATGGGTCTGTCAGAGTGAAAAACAAATTACCGTAATGGGGAAGGAAATCTGTTCCTGGCTTACTGATGCTTGAAAGAAGCTGGACTGATGGTTTCTGCAGATCCTTTTCTCTTTTCGTCTTCTTCCCTTTCTTGCACAAGGGAAACTTACTCTCACAGACATCCCCAGCACAGGGAGGATGCTTTGGGGTGTTGTGTTCTGACCTGGCCGTGGCTTTTCCAACCTGTGGCTGCAGTGTCTGTGCCAAGGAAGGAGGAGTTGTGTATGTAGCCCTGACAACACCTCATGAGAGTGCTCTAGGCAACGCTGCGGTATATGAAGTTGCTGCATCCTTATCTTTAAAAGTTTCCTTGGACTGTGGCACATCTGGGACTTGCTCCTGTGGATGGTAGGTGGAATAGATGCCTGTCCCATTGCAATGCCAAAATCTAGACGTGCACTCAGTAAAACATGAAAAAGAAGAGGGAGAACATCCCAGTACAAAATCCTTTTAATAAGGTTAGTCTGAAGAATCCCACTGCACAGACCTTCTGTGGAGTTACTCTTTCTACCTTTGTTGCATTATTTTTTCCTGTGGTAGGAAAAACATTGCAATTGTGGAAAAAAATCTTACAATGAAACCATGCTAAGCAACTCTCATCTGGCATCAAAATGACTTTTGATACAAGCAGCTGAAATGTTAAAAACTGTATTCCCATAAACTGAAAGTGCATGTTAGATGGGAGATCTGAACATAAGCTCAGAGTTTCCTCAAGCGGAAACAGAAAGGTAAGCTCTAAGCATCCATGTGATTAGAAGTTAAAGCATCTGATTTTACCACTGAGCAGGACCCTCTTCCTACCCCCTTTACCTCCCTTATACTTTCTCTCGTGCTCTGTTGTACTTCCTTAAGGTGTCTTCTCTGTCTTTTCTGGAAAATAAAAGCCCCAGTCTCATTTCCCAAACTCCCATGTGCACCACCTGCTCTGTGAATCCCACAAGGTGTTTCTGTGTGTGTTGGAAAAATCGGCTGGGATGACAGACACAGCTGCAGTCTGCTTACGCTAAACCTAAAGCCCAAAGCCCCTGAGCCTAAGAAGCTGCTCCTTCATCAGAACTACTGTTCCTTGAGGGCCAACTCCCCAGTTACCCTGGGAGCCTCTGCAGGTGCTGACAGATACCATAAGTGCTATATGACGTTACAAGAAATGGAACCAAGTGCCATGGACAGGTTACAGTAAAGAAGCACCTTGGATGCTTAAAAAAATATTTCCTAGCAAATGAATGTATGAGGCAGTTGGTGACCTCTCATAGTGTGGATCTGACTCACTTAATGCTTGACAAATGGTTTAAGGTCGGTGGCGGGCTTTGGAGGAATGGAGGATGCACTTAGCCCAAGCGTAAGCATTTTTTTTCCAGAATAACACAAAGTTCATGTAGTACAATAATAGCAGCTGCTTCATTTAATGACCCATTTCATCATGTAACTCCTGCCTTTAACTATGAAATGCTAGCAGTTTTCAGGAAGGCTGGGAGTGTCCCAGCAATGACGTGGCAGTTATCTTGTTTATCAGGGAAGTGAAGAAGCAAACAGGAGCTGTAAATTATCTTCATTGATGCTGGAGGTGTCTGCTTCTGACTGGGCCTGGCATAGCCGCCCTCAGGTTGTCTCTATCTCATGACAGCCAGAAACCTCTTCCTTGCCCCTTTCCATGCTCTCTACTGCACAAAACCATTGTGTGATTACAAGTGAAATGGAAAAAATGTTCTAGAAGAGGTCTGATGTTGGACTGCAGACTCTGCTGGGAGGTGCTGGAATTTCTCTTGTGCAACACAGGTGGTGGGGTCACTCAGCAATGCTGCTTTGACACTTACCATTCCTCTTTTCTTCGTCCTCTGACACTGAGGAAGGAAATTGAGGAGATCTGCTCTTACTGTCCAGTAACTAATCTGGTAAATAACCAATAGTGATCATAAATTATGCTTCTTTATGGAATACACTGGAGCAGACATGGCTGCTTGCCTAGAATCACTCATGCTCCTTATTTCTACAGAAAAAGGATATCAAAAGAACGAGATACAATAAAATATAATTATTCAGCAAGCATTACTAACTGGAAGATAATGCAATGCTGTTGTATCTTTTGTACTGAAAAATGAGAACAGTTCTGCTTGTTCTTATTCAAAGTCATCAAGTGAATTAGGCTTTTAGTGTTGCAAAGCAAACATGCTTTCAGGAATGCTTCTGATATGCACATAAAGTTATTTTTTCAGACTTCATACGCTTCTCTAGCTTCTTTGTAGCTGATTCCTTCAGGCACTGTTTTACGGTCCTGCCTGGTATGGGCTCAGTTCAAAATGGCCATAGCAAAATTCCTAGGAGGTCCAGAAGAAACGCGCGAAGCCACATAAAAAGCATAAAATCCATAAAGTTTGTTTTCAAACTGTAGCATGCCTAAGCAGTCATTACACCTCTAGTTAGAAAAAAAAAAAGAAAAAGAAAAGGATATTTTTAATAGACAATTGGAAGTAAAGCTTGTGGCCTGTCGGGTAGCTCATCTGTGAAAGTTACTTCAACCTGGACCATTTTAGTAGTCTGTTTCCTAACAGTTCCATGAGTGGCTGTGTTGCACAGGTTGGAGGGACAGGAGCAACGGAGAGAAGGGATGACCTTCACCTCCCACTGTCACCAGAGGTGCTGTACTGAGTGGCCTGGGTGGCAGAGGCTCTCCAGCCGATGGACAGCCCTGGACACCCATTTGGCAGTGGGAAGTGATCTGCAGCTGATCCTTGGAGTCATTGGAAAGGGGGTCAAACCCAGGTGAGTGTGCTCATAAAGCTGTATGATAATATGTGAGATGATATGAAGGTTGGCTAAAAACGTAGAGCAACCTCTAACCTAGATAAACATACAACTTTCTTATATGATATGCTTTTTCCAGTTTAACATTTATGCTGGTAGTTTTTATGATGTCCCGTCTTTATACTCTGAGGAATTGGATTTTTTTTTTCTCCATTAATACATTTCTTTCATACAGGCAAATATTTTTTTCTTGCACGCTTTTCTCCCATATAGTGTCCTCCTTTTTTTTTTTTTTTTTTTTTTTTTTGTCTTCCAGTTTGCTGCAGTCTCCATGACAGTCCCTTGTGACCGTTGCACTGGATCAAAGTTCAGAGTTGGTCACCAGAGACTCCCTTTTGCCACTTTTTCATATGCTCACTTGTCTACATTATGTAGATAAGAGCTCTTTTTCTGGAGTTGTTGTTCATCTTTTTCCCAGTTTATCAGACCCTGTTAATAAAATTGTATCCAGCTACTCTTTGTTTGTAAGTAGCAACATGCCCTTTTCTCTGGTGACTGGAGGTGGAATAGCCTCAGGATAGAGGAAAACAAAAATACAGAACATCGCTGTTATGGTGACTTGACCTTCAAGGCGATCCCCTTTATCACAGACTCTCTCTGTCCTTCATGTATGGGTAGGTCTGCTAGGGGCAGTAGAAGTGGTGTGTTTATTTTCTAAGTTTTTCTCTTAGTGCCCAGGGTGAGTAACTGTAATTTCGTTCTCTCATTGCTTACCTACAATGTCCAGGATTCATGTCTTAAAGGGCATTTTATCTCTGGAGAGTTAATACATGAAAGCGGTACATTCTTATGCAGCAATTTCATCTCCTGTGTGTATACAGATTTGGATTTGGATTTGATTTTGCCCACTGTTGATGAATTTCCTAAATTTTTCTCTGCTTATTTTTGCTCTTGCTCTTGCATCGGAAAAGGATTTTCTTCTGACTTGTTAACACAAGAAAATAATTAAATAAATTCTGGTTTGCAGTGCAAGGTTCAGCCCCCACTTACATCTGCGGGAGGACACTAAGGGCACAAAGAAAGGGTGTAACCCATGAAAACTTCAGGGACGGAGGTTGTGTATGAGTCAGGAGTAACACAGAAGGAGCTCTGGGTTAGCTGGAGTCAGAAATACCCATCTTCTTTTTTTTTTTTTGTGAAATGAGCAACTCTTGCGTGAAGTCATGAAGAGATAACAAACCCTTTGATGCAGTTTGTGCAGAATTGGTTTGCAAAGTTGAGTTGGTTTTGAAAGAAGGTTTTGTTAGAGACATACCACTGAGATCCCACCTTCTCCAACAGGGAACGAAACAGCAAACCAGCAGTAATGCAATAAAGTAGACCTTTGGTCTTCACACAAAGTTCGGTGATGTGCAGGGATTGCTATAGAAAAGGAAGTATTTGGCAAGGTTAGTGAGAAAGGAAAATTAAATCTGTGTTAGCCTCTGGAGTTTTGGGTTATTTCAGGTTTTTGAACAGCATAGACTTATTAGGAAGTTCTGTGAGTGTCCAGTTCCCTCAGCAAGCAACTGGTTTGTGCCATAGTGTCAGAAACCAAGTATGCAAAATACCAACAAATGTGGATTTTGTTAGCCAGGAGAGTGTGTGTTCAGGCATGTGTAAGAGCACCCTTAAAAACCCCACAAAACATGTTTTTTAAGCTCCTGTACAAAATTTTATCCGATCACGGGTACTGGAACTGAAAAGTGGGAATTTGTAAATCTTTCCAGGTTTACCTGCAAGCTCTCAAAGCATCCACGAGATGAACAAAAACTCCTGTGTTTTTGGTAGAGAAATTTACTTACGAAACCTGTTTATGAAAAAGGTTGATATTAGAAAACTGAAATGCTTGCAGCAAATTCCTGTGCGTGGGGGAAATGCTGGCTTCTCAGGGCTCCACGTTATTCCAGGAATAAACCTTCTCCACCCAGTACGGCCAGGCTCATTAATTCAGCTGTGCACAGGGCAGGCTCAGGTGCAGTTTTGCTCAGCTGCCAGCTGCAGCCCAGAGAAGCCACCTCCCAGGTCCCACTCTAATCCACCCTGGACAGGCTGCAGGGTGGGGACAGCAACTTACAGAGAAATTGCACACTGAGCTTCTAGCAAAATGAACCTTTAATAAGAGGAAGTGTTGTGGAAACAAGGGAGGAGGAAAGGCAGGAGAGAATTCGGGCACTCCCTCTCCATCAGGCTTTGCCTTGCTGAAGGGATTTGGGGGTGCCCTGCCTCCCCTGGCAGGACCACAGGCATGGGTCCAGCAGCCTGGGGCGGTGTTGGCTGCATACTCAATAGCTGTATTTTTGGCACGACATGCTGAAATTCTTTTAACTGTTTCTCAAGAACTGAAAAATCAACACATGTATTTATTTTCCTCTTCCTGCCCACCAGAAGTTAAACATGAAACACCTCTGAAAAGACAATCCTAGATCCATCATTCTGCAATATGTCTCCTGTAATAGTGACTATCCTCTCATCAATTTTCATCTACAGAGAACTGAAGTAGATAAATCTCTATTCATCTGTATTAAGTACAAATTGGCTACAAGGTGAGGTTGCCACCACAACTTAATTAGAAAAAGATTTTTTTTTTTTTTAAGTTAGAACAACATGGACATTACCTTGTTGAAAATAAGTGGTAGACATTGTTCTGTTTATTCTTGTCCGTATGGATGTTGTGCTACTGCACCATATGTCAACAATGCTATAGATAGGGTTTTCTTGGCATTTCCTTTTCAATTGGTATCCAGGTACATTGCACACAGTTAAGGTGTCTGACACTTTGCTGTTTCCAAAACAAAATGAGAAACTAAAATCTCAAATTTTTGATATATTTTTCCAGTGTTTGAAATGACAAGAAGAAAAATCCTCATCACGTTGTGGACAGTGCTTACATCAAATCATTAACAGAACTTCTGCTGCATAGTTTATTGTGTCTTCTGAAAATGCTTGTTAGTTATTGTGACACAGTAATGATGGATATGACAGATGAAACCCCAATAAATCATTAAACTTGTATTTCTCAGAGAAATCTGTGGTACTAAAGGACAGTCCTGAGTTTGGGTCTCTGTTCCGTGTCAAAGCATGTGTAAGCATGTGTAGGCATTCTGTCAAGCACTTGGTTGCATAGGGATTTGAGACCACTGGCTAAGGAATAAAGAAAAAAAGTAATCCAATTTATACTTAAAATGTATGTCGTATTAAAATGTTGTTGCTCTGAAGCAGCTGATCATGATATAACATCACTCACTAAATGCTAAAAGATACAGTTATGTGCTGAGCGTGTCTTCTACTTGTGCTACGTTTAATAACGTTTAATTTTTGTCCAGTAAAGGCTACTAGTAGGTGCATATGTTCATATATTCATGATGACTTGCATAAAGCTATTATTTGGTATGTTTCTTTAAAGGAAGAATTCTGTCACTGCTTTTTCTAGCAGCAGGTTTCAGCAGAGAGTTGCCCCATCCAGAACAAAACCCATCCCCTGGGGCTAACCACAATTTCCAACGTCAGAGGAGTTCCAGTACATTACAGAGTCCTGCATATTGCCTGTCTGCTTCTCAAGTTAAAAGATTTATAATATGTTTAATATGCATGGAAACTGGAACCATGAGTTGTAAACTATTAATGGTAGAGCAGTGGGCTTCTGCAATCAGGTAAGCTCACTTGCTGTGCGCCAGAGAGAAAGAATAGATTCAATATCATTCAGACCAATGCATTTCAGTACATTGTTTTAAAACATCCCGATTTCCAGGCAGCCTGTAAATTCTAGCCATTTCCTGAAGCAGTTAGCAAAGTATGATGCAAAAGCAAAGCAGAGATGAAAACAAAAATCAACTGTAAAACACGGAGTAAACCTCATGTAATTTCTTGCTTAGTCATAGCTAAGTGCTGTTAGTCATCTACTCTTTGGAGCATTCTCAGGTGAACATCTGAGATTTGAGGTGATTTATATGCCTGTTGTTCACTTCGCAATGCAAATGACTGGAAGTGCATGTGGTCTGTTGCTGGGAAAAGGTAACCTGTGGATTTTCGTGCTTGGGGAGTATCTCCAGCTCCTCTTGAGTCATCCCCACAGAATGTGTGACCTTTTTCTAATTTGATTGTAACTATCTGGTTGTATAAGTATCACTGTACTATCAGAATATCCCATCTTTTCAAATGCTGTAGTATAACCCTTTGTTCTGTAAATATTTGCAATAACATATGACCAAGCTCTGTGGTCATGCATCTGGTGTATTGCTGCCGGCACTTACAGACCTAGGGCTGAATATAAGCTTTTTGCACAGCTAAATTTAAGTATGTTTGTTTTGGAAGGAATAGATCTCAAAGAATAAAAAGTAGACCGTGACTTTTGTGTGGACAGACATGATAATAGGGAATGCCCTTGAAACAGAAAAGACAGTTTCAGTCCTTTCATTTTTCTTGTACGAGCACTACTTAAATATGTTCAGCCAAAAGGTTCCTTCTATGACTCTTCCAAGGGCAGCAGCTGTCCTAAAGATCGTGTCTCTATTTCAGAAGTATCTATAGCAAAGCTCAAACGATGCCCAGTTTGAAATGTGGATGTCATATGTATTTATAAGCTGCTGATTGTTAGACATAGGTTCAGACCCCACGCTAGTAAAAAGAGCTTGACCTTCTTCCTGCCACTGGGTAGGAAAACCCTGAAGCTGCTGGGCTCAAGCCTCACACTGCAATCATCTGGTGCCACAGAAATGGCTTTAAAATGATTTTTTCTTCAAGAAGCTAAAAACCTGTGTGACATAAAAAAAAAAAGTTAAACATTTAAGCTGTCCTTATTCTTTAGGTGTTTTCTCTTGAAGTTGCCCTTATGTCCTGAAATTGTGTGAAACCTCAGTCTTTAATGTTGATTCCGTTATTTCTGAGTACCTAAGGAGGTGGTGGTCCTGACACCAAGACACCAAGAAATATCTACTTTTTCTCATCAGCTTTTTCCAGCATTGTATTTTCTTCATATAAAATTTGTGAATCACAATAAAGCCAAGAAATATCTACTTGTTTCTCATCAGCATTGTATTTTCTTCAAGCTTAGAATAATCTAGCACTCTCTTAGGTAAGAGATAGCAGTTTATGAAGCTTTTTGCAGAAGGGGATTCTGTATGTGGTTCAGTCATGTGGTTCAGTTTGGCACTTCACAATACGTTGTCTTTTAAGAGATGAATAATACATTCTGGCAGTTATTTTAATGGATGAATGCTGTCGGATGGAGCTATGTATTTTCTGTTCTCTCAGGGTGGTATTGTCTTGCTGTTACTATTTACTTTTTTGGGTTGCATTAAGTTATTTGTTAAAGGCACTAAACTCTTTGTTTGGCTGGGGTAGGTAGCTGACTAACTGGCTTTATCTGAAAATAGATGTAATGCTATGAAATCCAAAATTCATTGCTGTCTGGAACTGTTCAAACAGAAAAGATATTATAATTTAATTTTGGAAAAATGCATATTCACATCCTATCGTGCAGCCTGCAAATCTCTGTGCTTTTATGGAGATTTCTGACAAATTTCAGCTTGCCTTTCTGGAATTTCAATTTTTTGAGCAATCAGCACGGACACACTTGTAAGTCTCTTGTAGTGAGAGTGTCAATGACTTGAGAAGTATAACTTCCTGGATGCCTGCATCTCTCTGTCTTTTCAAATCTTTTTGCCCTTTCCTGAAGCTTTGTGAAACTTTTTTTTTGTTAATCTATAGTAGTTTTTCTATGTTCTTTAACGTTCTATAAGCCTATTTAATCAGTCCATTATACAGCAGTATAAAAGTCACTTGAATTATGTGTTCTCCAATAGTCATAACTTGGCTCAACACCAACAGAATAAACAGCTCCATAGATCTTTCTACATCACCTCCTATTTATTCTTTTCTCAGACCTGACTTATGGGATAGACTTTATTTATTTCTTTACATCTGAGCAGCAATGCCATGTACCTCTACTCGGTTAACAAGTCCATGTGACTGCAGAGCTCTTCAGTCATGCTTTGATTATCTTAATCTTCAAGTTTTTCACTTCACATTGCCTTATCATACACATTAAAGGTGGATCTAGAAACCACTGAGGTAAGTCTGAGGCTTTACACTGACTTTAGTGAGCCTCATTGCTGTCCCCATGGGAACACCCAAACTTTTATATGTCTGTTATCTCTTAAGTAAATTCCTAATTAGTATTTATTATTTAAAGTAAAAGCATGTCATCCTGACATCTAGTGAATACTATGTCCTAACAACAGAACCTTTTATTAACCTGACTCTTGCAATTCAGAAAAGCTGTCTTAAACTTTTCAATTGCTTCATGTCTGTTATCTCTTAAGTAAATTCCTAATTAGTATTTATTATTTAAAGTAAAAGCATGTCATCCTGACATCTAGTGAATACTATGTCCTAACAACAGAACCTTTTATTAACCTGACTCTTCAGAAAAGCTGTCTTAAACTTTTAAATTGCTTCTAATTCTCTACACAACTTCCTGAATTGTAGTAATACATTTTATGAAAGCCCGTTTTCCTCACCATTGACTGCTGGGATTCAATGCAGTAATATCAACCCATCGCTACACATTTCAAAACCTGACAAATTCATGTACCATTTGAAAGGACACTTTCTCCAGTTCATATATATAGACAGAGTTCATATTTGTTCTGCAAGTAATTTCTCACTTCTGAAATTCATTCCCTGCTATGTGCAAAGGTTGTGTTAGGTTTCTGCATGTGGTTTCAGATTTACGGCTGCAGTGGTATTGCTAATCACAGGAGGCAAGTCTGCGATGGAAAAAGGAGTTAGGAATAGTTGTCAGTTCCCTGAGAAGCTATATTAAATGTTAAAGTATGAATCACTTCAGTGAGGAGGAAGAATAGGAAGTAAGAAAAAGATTAGCTAAGAACAAATTCTAAGTCTAAAAAGAGCAGATGTGGAGATTTGTACAAGTTACTAAGGACGAATTGTAAAGAATGAAATAGGAATGAGAGGAAAAAATTCAGAAAAAACCGAGGCAAACAAAGATAAGCAAGCCAAGAATGTGCAGTATAGAATATATCATTATACAAGTAACAACATCAGGAAGAAAAACTTTCCATTCAATGAAGAGGGAAAGTTGTGGACAGATGAAACCTAAAATACAGAAATATTTAAAGCTTTCTTAGCTTCATTCCTCAGATTATTACTTGTCCAACTGCTATTTAGACTGGCAATAAGTGGATGAAATCTCAGGTTAGACCAGTGGAAAGACAGATGGGAGAACTCTTAAAGCAATTTAACAGGTTGTCTGAATGCTGACATCCGTGCCAGGATATTGGAAGAACTGGCTGAATCAATCATTAGTCATTATTAATCTTTGGGAATTTGTAGAAGGTGAGTGAAACTCTGAGGGAATGAAAACTTGGTACCTATCTTAATCTTCTTTGGGAGAGAAGGTTTTTTTTCTTTTCTTTATGCTGAATAAGAGAAAACCAATCCCTTCAAATATTAATTTTTCTTCTCTCTGGATAGGGCAAAAAGAGATGGACTTTCAGTGCAGCAAAGCAAGTTTGGGTGAGACAGAAACATTAAAAAGTCCCTCAAACATTTCTAATGTTAGAGGGGTACTTATCTGTGGAAACAGGCTGCTTAGAGAGGTTTTGAGACTCCATTGTGGTGTATTGTTAAGATTAGGTTAGACAAGAATCTGCCAGGAAAAGCATAGGTACATTTGATCCTGCTTAAAAATAAGAAATGGATTATATTGTCCCTTGTATTGGGTCTGGCTGAGATGGAGTTCATTTTCCCCATAGCAGCCATACCAGTGCTGTGTGTTGCACTGGTAGCTAGAAAGCTGTTGGTAACACCAGTGCTTTGGCTACTGCTGAGCAGTGCTCGCACGGCATCAAGGCTGTCTCCCCAGCACTCCCCTGTCACCAGTAGGCTGGGGGTGGGCCGGGTCTTGGGAGGGGACACACCGAGGACAGTGGACCCAAACCAACCAAGGGGATATTCCATACTATATGACATCAGCTGAGCAGTAACAGCTAAGGGAAAGGAGGAGGGGGTGTGGCATTTGCTACTACAATATTTATCTTCTGCAGCAACCGCTATGGGTACTGAAGCCTTCTGTGCACGGCTTTTGCTTTTGCTTTATTAAATTGCTTTTATCTTGACCCATGAGTTCTTTTCCCTTTTATTTTCTCACCTCCCAGCCCTGCTGACGAGGAGAGTGATAGAGTGCCTTGGTGGGCACCTGGCATCTGGCCAAGGTTAACCCACTACATCTCTCAAGGTTGCTTTCAGGTTAGATGCCTATTTTTTATAATGTCATTATTAAGAACATGTAGGCCATAGGAGGAGAACCACTGCATTAAACACACGGTGTAAATGACAACTGCAGAGGGCTGTACAGTTTCTGCGGTTAATAACGGTCCTTGTGTTGCGGAAGACCTGAATCAGAAATCATTGTTCCATTCTGCTAACTAGAAAATAACCAAATCTTCATGTAAAAGATGGTCTCTGTTCTGAAGGGTTTATAATCTATGTTTTAAGGCAGTGGAAGGACTTGACAAGCTGGTGGTGGGCACTGTAACACAGATGATTGTGTGCGATTAACCTGATAGTGGCAGTCACAGACAATCTGAGCTTCTGCCTAACCGTGGACTACGGCTGCTTTTAACGATGGGCCTCAGATTTTCTTCTCCCTCAGGCCTTCTCTTTTCTTCAGAGGCATCTTCAGAGCCTTTAATTTCCTTTCTAGACCTTTCTATTTCTTCCTAAATCTTCTTCATACTTCCCCATGGCCTTTTTACTATTTTCCTCTGATATTCATATCCTTCTTAGTTTGGGTTTGACAAAGAAAAATTCCTTACTGTTCAAACAACAGTTATAACAAATAATCACTATTAACCTTTAATTTTGCCCCCGCCTCTTTTTTGTTTGTAACATGCTTGTTTTCTTTGGCTGCCTGTTATCTCTTTAAGTTTATGATTCTTATGATTGGGATTTTTTGCAGTACTTGCTAAATCAGGATTTAAATCTGTTGGTACCTAGATGCCTGTTATAGTCCTTTGTCAAATGATATTAATCACTAGAAAGCTTTTGGTTTTGAATACACAAAAATCAAACTGTTTGAAAACTTACAGCAAAAGAATATGGGGTTTTCTTGGGGGGGGGAGGAAGTAAAAGAAATATTCCAATTTTACTTGATATAGGATAGAAATATTTAGAGAGTTTTCCCAATTATTATAAACCATTATGTTATGCAAAAAATTGATCAATACTTTTAGCTTAATTTACAATAGAAAAGTCCTAAGAATGGCCAGGGTGCATTCCAGTTTGAACTGCATTGATAAAAGTAGGACTACCCTGAGACTTTTCTGAATGTTGAATTTAATTCACCTTAAATGAATCTTACACAAGGAACAGTTAAAGGATTCATGCCATGTGATTCAGGCAATATATTTTGGCTAACTTGGACATGTACATACGTGAAATAATAGATATGTGATGGTTTCTTTTTCTCCTTTGGTTTAACTTTTGTCTCAGCAACACCTAAAACAAAAATTATGTCTTAAAAACAGATTTATACATCTGGAAATACTGCTGCAGTTACACTGTTGTTATCATCCAAAAGATCAAACCTTTCAGAACAGAAAAAAATCAGTAAGGGTCTTTGTACAAGTTTTGGTAGTGTAATTCTGTCTTTTATTTAGGGGCTGGGCCAACCTTCCTTCCTTCCTTCCTTGTTTCCTTCCTTCCCTCCTTCCCTCCTTCCTTCCTTCCATTAGTTTATTATTCACATACTTCTTGCTGTGAGCATATTAAACATAACATGACGATGATCAGCTGAATTTTAGATACTGCATTTCCTTGCCAACAATTTATAGCAAAGCAGACGTGCATGCAAATTACACCTAGCTTAATTCCAGCGATCACTATCTCAATTACTTTAAAATAACTTGTATCTTTGAGACATAAAATGTGATAAAGAAGCTTTAATCTTGGATAAGGAAAGTGTCAGTAACTACCCAACCAAGAGCAAGACTGAAACATACGGTCACATTTCCCAGGCTTTCATTGACCTCAGGGGAGCTCTCAGTAACAAATCAATGACAAGGTCCTGTATGTATAAGAGTAAGAACTGTGTTTGTGTGTGTCAGAGGTAATAAGACATGTGTCTTGTATTACAGATTATTTGCTTTTTGGGTAGATACATTCTAAATAGTATGAAAAACAGTGTTGTCTCTACTTGAAAAAAGCAGTGACATTTTAACTGAAAATGCAGCAAAAGAAGAAAATCCCCATGCTTCTCCACAGAAGAGCAGAGAGGCTGAAGCATCAAAGTCCGTGATACTTTGCACGATTGATTTTTCCCCTTTTCTTTGCTCACTTATGCCAATTTTATTGCAGCACTGTCTCTGTAGAAGCCCCTTGTATTCTTGTACTCACATTTCTGCCTTCCTTAAAAGTGCAGCCTCCATTACTCTCAAGAGACAGTGCCTCCTAAAGAGACCTGTCAGAAAAGGCACTCAGCAGTTCTGACAAGTGACTGTCAAGACTTTGATGTCACAGAGTGGAATAATTTGTAGTCTTAGCGTTTCATTCGGCAAGTCCTGGTGCCTGAGCCCTTCTGACCACAGAAGCAGCTATATTTAACCCATGATTCCTCATGTGGCAGATGGTGTGACTAAAACCAGGCTGAGCACTAGCTACTTTCAGAGATCCCATAAATGCTTGCAGTCTTCCAGTATCTTTTTTACCCTCTTCTGGAGGGACAGAGAAGTTCTGCAACTGGCACCATTGACTGAGAAGGGGTACTAGACTGTTCCCAGCAAAACGAACCTTTTCACATCCTGGCCAGGAAGGATTCAGGAACAGCAGGATTATTTTGCTGTGCGAACAACTATGTTTGTGTAACAGCAAACCTCCTGTATGCCAAGTACTCAGGCTGCCAGTACATCATGAGCCTAAAAGAGTTCCATTATATTTTTTAATTTTTTTTTTTAAGTCCCTAGTTTCTATGTCCTTTTAATTTGGTATCATCTTTTCCCTGTCCTCTCACTTTCTTTGTTCTTGTAACTCCAGCTAGTTCAACAACAACAAAATTTTTAACATCTTTCCTTTCTGCTGGACACTGAAAGTATTGATTTAACACATGCCTGTGTGTGTTTCTTTTCTTGTTCCAGGGCTTATTGGAAGACAGATTGGTAGTTAAGACATGCATTTTGGTTTTGTTTCTCTGTATGTGAGACCCTGATAGGACAATTGCTGCTCCATTTGTACTGAAAACAAACCAAAAAAATGCTACCAAGTCATATTCCAGTTATATCTCTACAGCTGAGTACCATAACCTTCCTCAAGCATTTCTATTTGTTGGCAAGATGCTGTGGGTAGGAAACATTTTTCCCCCGTAATTTCTTCATAGCTGTTCTTTTCATTTCCTGGGTTTTATTTGTAAGCAGTTTGACAGTATGTTCTCCAAAAACCTGGAATTGTTGTTACACTGCTGCTTTTAAAAACCAACAGATTCTGATGAAAAAAAGATACATTTAGAAGTGCAGCCTGGTGTCCACAGTGGGTCTTTCCACTGATATGTCATCACCACTGGTTCAACAATGGACAAAAAGGCTCCCAGGAAAAGATTTTTGAATAGGAAAAATCTTGTATATATGTCTAATGGAAAACACTTCTGAATAGTAAAAATACAGTGCCTGATGATTTACACATGACATATCTCCCTTGAAGAGAGAATGAACAGAACTGTTCCTCTACAGCATTAAGCAAACCAGTAAAAAGAACAGTTTCAGTCTGCTATGGTATATATGCATCCTTCTACTGTACCCGTACCTCCGCTGTTTATCTTTGATTTTTTTTCCCCATCCTATTATTCTCTGGTGCATTTATGCATGTACTCACGCATTGTCATAATGGCTTTGTCTTGCCCACTCTGTTCTCACATCTTTTATGTTTGAGATGAGTTAAATATAAAAGGAGAGAGAAAACCTCTGTGGTATATTTTCCTTCACATTATCTCAGAGGATAGTAGTTCATTGCTATGCTAATGGGGAGCACGTGGCACAGGGCAATTGTTACAAATATTCCTTGCAGACATC
The DNA here is from genome assembly GCF_000699245.1 of Pterocles gutturalis. Taxonomy (NCBI): domain Eukaryota; kingdom Metazoa; phylum Chordata; class Aves; order Pterocliformes; family Pteroclidae; genus Pterocles; species Pterocles gutturalis. The sequence goes on along the minus strand of NW_010108342.1, from coordinate 28,196 downwards.
TATCATCTTTTACTGTCAAACACTAAATATTCTGCTCACAGTAAGGATGTAATTCACTCTGGGCGATAAGACACCAAGCTGCATGCTACTCTAATTGCAACAAACCTCTGCAGTATTTAGCCATGGTGGTGCGTGAATAGAGTCCACTCTCAATAAAACACCGTGCTGCAGTGTGGGTGCTGGCAATAACATGTACTCAGCTGAGGAAGGTCAGCTGTGAAATGAGTTTATAAGAGAGATTGACAAGTCACAAAACCTCCAATTTGATTCTAGCAGGACTGATTTACTTAGACTGTGTGTATGGCATGTGTTAATAGATTTTATGTGTGTAGTAAGGGTACAGATATAATACTGCTATACAGAACTGGAAAATTTCTGTATTCCAGACAGAAAGAACAGTCTTGTACTATTCATGAGGTCAGACTATATGATCATAGTCATTCCTCACGGCCTTAAAATTTATGAGCAAAAGCAGAGTGGTCCACGAAACCTACTAACAACTTAGCTAGGCAGACCTGGTTTTCCTTGCAAACGTTTAGATGAAGAAATAATGGTTGCTATTGAGAGAGAAAAAAAAAAAAGACCTCTTGAAGCTCCTTTGTAAAATGAAGGGATAATAATCATCCTGAACTATGCGAGGATGTTTTGTGGCTTGTTTAGTGCTTTCATGGCACATTCAAGATTCTCCTATAAAAGGCACTGCTATCTCAAGTGCTGAGTATTGCTGTTATTAATGAAGGACCATAGCAGTTCTAAATTTAAAGCTATAGTTCAATATAGAGTTTAAGCTCTTTGCCTGGGTTACAGCCATGAGGGTCTGCCAGTAAGCAGTCCCTGTCAATTACCGGCAATGACATACGTAAGATAGTGCCTGCTTGTGTCTCATTATTTTGATTTGAAGACACCGTAGCAGGAACACTCAGAATACTAAAACCCCAAGAGAAGATGAACATGCTGATATCATGCGCATAAAGCTGTCAGAGGCGGAAAACCTGGAGTATGTCTCCAAGCAGGGCTTTTGCCAAACCACAAGCTGAATGTGCCCTTTGAACACTGTAACATATACTGTGCATCTTAAACATACACACACTAGCAAAAAAACCCCCTATAAAAATGCTAAAAATAATTATTTCTGTAGTATTTTTGTATGCTGCATGTTTAGAATAGCTATCGTTTGAAAAATGTAGAGGTTAGCTTACTTATGTTACTATTTAAGGATGTCCAGAAATGTAGGGGCAGCATTAGGAATTTTCATTAGTTTGTAATGGGCTATGAAGTATTTATTAGGCCACATGTGATCATTGCTTGTTTGAGCTTGACTCCAATGTACACAGCCACTCGTACTGGTTAGGAGCATGAAACTGAAATTGCATTAGAGTGTGGAGAGGTGAGAAGGCCCTTGAGAAACATGGGCAGCAGGCAGGCAGTGGCAGCACAGTGATCGGGAAGGGGGCACAGACCCCACAGCTGCCACCAGCGTGTCTGGTGTGGTGGCCCCACTGCTCTACCTGGTGAGAAGAAGGATGTATTCAGGGAAAGTCTGCCTGGTGGGTGTCATTCTGTACAGCAAATCCTGCCCTGCACGGTCGAGAGTCAGAGGACCTCCCATTTAGCACAAGCTAAGGGATGGATCCCTTCCAGTTTTTTTTTCTGCACATTTGCTCTAGAGTAGCTCATAGGGATTTAGAAGGTTGATCAGAGAAATCTTGAAAATGTGGTTAGTGCTGACGGGTTGGCACCAGTGTTCCTCCACCAAGTACTTTCAAGTCAATGTACTTCAGGGGGAATTCAAGTGACCCTTCCATGTGTTGGACACCAGATGTAAAACGTACTGCAAGTACAGCTTCTCCTGTGAAAACAGTCAATAGGTCCATGTTTAGTGGTTAAATTCTTTTTGTGTTGCATCAAGCCTTTGTGTAAGAAGAGATACCCACCCTTCCATCCTCTAATTTATTAGAGGGGAAAAAAAAAGGTATTTGAATAGCACAGATACACTTCTTTAGTAAAGGTTAGTCATGCTGTTAACTCACGTCCTCAAAAATAAGTACGTGTATTTGACAACCACTATTTTTCCCCATAAAAGCAACATTTGTGCTTTTATTTTTGAATTCACAGTTTAGCTTATTCAATAAAATATAAATAGGTACTAGTGTAACACACACTCGCAGCAAGAACAAAACACTGTCACAGAAGTGATCTACCACACAGGAGGCTGCTGTTGCCATTTCTTTACTCTGCAGGCTCATGCTGCTGAAAAAAATGTGAATCAAGCCTAGCACTTTGCAATCAAAAAATAAGGTGGTTGAATTATTTAACATACGAGAGACCGAAGTGATATGAATGCGAAAGTCCAGCAAGTAAGATCAATTACAGTGTTGAGGATTGTCAAGAGCATCTAGTCTCCAGAGACGTTTGTAAATCCTGGATCCATGAAAGCGGTATGCTGTTTAACTAGGTCAGGCTGCCAAATGAAATATATATTTATGTATCTTCCGTTCCAGGCTAAGCTTCATGTCAAAAATGTCATCGTTAAATATGAACAAATAATGATGATAGTAGCCATTAGCTTTGTAGTGACATTAAGTTTTCCTCTTAAGGCAGTTCATTTTCCGTACCTAGGTATGCTCACTTGTGTACCTCATCTTCAGGCACAGGTAACTGACTCTGCTGAGGTGTGTGGCTGGATGCTGGAGTTTTGATAAAAGGCTTTTTCAAGGCAGACAGCTCTCAGTTTCCAGATGCTTCCTACACTCTATGATTTCCTCACACTCAGGCATGACAAACACCATCCTTGCAAAAAGCTCCTGCCTGCAGGGTGGCAGATGGTGGAGTGTTTCAGGAGGGAATTTCAGGGTGCTAGTGGAATGAAATCTATATTTGCATTGGGTTTGCTTGGCAAGGTTTTGGTAGGGGCTGGCGGGAGGGGGAGGGGAGAGTTACAGGGGTGGCTTCTGTAAGGAGCTGCCTTCCCCCATGTCTGATAGAGCCAATGCCAGCCAGCTCCAAGATGGACCCACCGCTCAGACCATCAGTGATGGTGGCAGTGACTCTGGGACAACATATTTAAAGAGGGGAAAAAGTTTCTGTGCAACTGCAGCCAAAGAGAGGAGTGGGAATATGTGAGAGAAGCAACCCTGCAGACCCCGAGGCCAGTGCAGAAGGAGGGGAGGAGGTGCTCAGCAGAGACACACCTGCAGCCATGGAGGGAACGGGGAAGCAGAGACACACCTGCAGCCATGGAGGGAACGGGGGAGCAGAGACACACCTGCAGCCATGGAGGGAACGGGGAAGCAGAGACACACCTGCAGCCATGGAGGGAACGGGGGAGCAGAGACACACCTGCAGCCATGGAGGGAACGGGGGAGCAGAGACACACCTGCAGCCCGGGGAGGACCGCACACCGGAGCAGGTGGATGTGCCTGAAGGAGGCTGTGACCCCGTGGGAAGCCTGCACTATAGCAGGCTCCTGGCAGGACCAGTGGAGAGAGGAGCCCAGGCTGGAGCAGGTTTGCTGGCAGGACTTGTGACCCCGTGGGGGACCCACGCTGGAGCAGTTTGTGGAGAACTGTCTCTGGTGGGAGGGACTCATTGCTGGAGCAGGGGAAGAGTGTGAGGAGGAAGGAGCGGCAGAGACAACGTGTGATGGACTGACCACAGCCCCCATTCCCTGTCCTCCTGTGCCGCTCCAGGGGATGAGGTAAAGAGGGAGTGAAGCTGAACCTGGGAAGAAAGGAGGGGTGAGGGGGGAAGGTGTTTTAAGATTTGTTTTATTTCTCATTACTCTGATTTTGATTGCTTATAAATTAAATTAATTTCCCTGAGACTGGTCTGTTTTGCCCCTGATGGAAATTGCTGAGTGATCTCTCCCTGTCCTTATCTCAACCCAGGAGCCTTTTGTTATTTTTTCTCTTTCCTGTCCCTCTGAGAAGAGGAGTGATAGAGCAGCTTGGCAGGCACCTGACATCCAGCCAGGGTCAGCCCACCACAGTAATACACTAAAATGAATGTCTGTAAAGGGAAGAAAAAAAGGCTTTTTTTGGTGTGGGACCAGGCCAAGGACAGAAAAAGACAGTCCCGCCAGGAGGTGGACTGCCCTGTTCCTTAAGGAAACTGAGCAGGTGATTTTCTCCAGGTCTTGACACTTCTCTTGACAGCCTTGTCTCTCTCACTGTTTTCCCAGGCTGAAATTTGATCAGGTCTCCACCCTGCTTTTTCTCTGTTAAGATGAAGATGGTAAACACCTTTGAAATTACTATAAAACCTCCTCTGTTTATGCAGAACAAATAAGTTTTGTCTTTGACCCTCTGGAGGTCAGCTGCAGCAGCCCTAAAGCAATCGGGAGTGCGTTTGTATGTAATAACAGTGAAGCAGCCTTCGTCTTCCACTCTTGTATCTTTGTTATGCACATGCATGAGCTACATCCTGAGGGACATTGAGTTGTAAAATCACATAAATATAAGAAATGCCAAAAAAGGAAGCTGAGAGAACTGTAAATTAGGGAAAAGATGAATTCTTAGGTGAGGGAATACTACTGCACTGGAGGGAGAGAAAGTCTTTTTTGGACTTTTCCACAAAACTTCTGGCTGTTGCTTGTCCACTGACTTTTCTCACATGGACAGTGTCTGGAAAGGTCTCATCTTCTAGTACCTGACTGAATCCATCTAAGTCCAATGCTCAAAATTTCTGAGCACTGAACAACTGTCACTGAAGGTGTTAAAAGCCATACTTAAGATATGCATATGGACTTTGGAAAAAACAGAAGGCTGTAAATATGGGATTTATCCAACTGGGTGTTGATATTTGCACTTGGCTTCTTTTGAAGGTTGGAAGCAGGCACTTGTAGGACATGATTTATGTTACCATAAAGCGGGTGTTTCAACTGGGTCTCAAGAATTGCTTCTTAAAACTGCCTATATTCTCCTCATTGCTTTGTAGAGAAGGTAGGTGGTCAGCTCAGGAATGGATGTCTATAATGAGGGCATTGAACCTAGATAAATCCCAGCCCCTTGGTGTTTGTTGGCAAAAAATATTGCAGCATGCAAGACCTGGGGCATCACACTGAATGATAAAAACAAAATATGTTCGTTTAGTTGAGGATTGTTTATTCACTAAATGATGTGTGAGAGCCTATGTCCTGGTCTTGTTTTGAAACAATGCACAGGAGACCTCAAGTTGTGCCAGACCACCCCAAGAGAGTAATTCCTGAAAGCTTTGCTTTAAATATTTCTTCTGCTGTGCTGCAAAAAGCAGCTGCCAAACCACTGGGAGGCTTGACGTTGAACAGTGAACTTAAGCTGGGAAGGGGCAGATCATTTAACAGTGACACCACATAATTTGTTGTTACTGAAGTCCATATTTATCCTGTTAATAAAGAGTTTGTCAGTAACACTTTGTGTAAATAAGGATAATTTATTAAATGGAAAAAAAATAAACCAAGGAAAAGAGATTGCTCCAGAGAACAAAGAAATGTATCACTGCAAACATACATAATTAATGCAATTTATAAAATACTTTAATTAAAAGTTTCTAACTTGAATTTTTTTCATTTGGTTGCAAAACATGAGCATGTTTTAGTAAGCCAAACTTCTCAGTTGATATTTAGTCCCATTTGAAGATAAAATATTATATTTATATCTGCTGTTTGTCAGTAAAAACCTGTTTATTTATGATTTACCAGAGTGGTGTAAGCACAGGGTTTGGGGCTGTGCTTTTGTTCATCAGTGTTTCCTCTGAATTTGTTTCCAGCTACCTAGGGCTTTTAACAGCAATAGTTATTCTTCTTTATAGGACTGATGAATAATACAATTTCTTGCATCCTGTTTTTTGTAACAGACTTGAATAACAGACTTGAATAACTATCCCCTAGCTTGGGAACATGAACTCTTCAAACATATGCTGTACCTTCTCATGTTTAAATACACACATAGAAAAGCTACCTCTGCTACGATGAGGTGTCTGGTGTCTTCAGACAGTTCTTTGCTTTGAGTGTATTAGTGAAGAAGGTTGTCTCACCTCTGTCCCACAAAACATCTGTTTTGAATAAGAGCTTGTTGCACAGACTGAAGCAAAGCTGTGTTCCCAGCTTTTGACAGCACTGAGAATTGGAGAGGAAGTTGGGTACAAATGGTAAAGACAAGTGTTTTCTACCTTATGGTCTTCACTGCCATCTACAAGATGTATCCACCTGAGACAGAGCCATGGACAGCTCTGGGAATGATCCAGCCCCTCCTTAATTTTAAGGTTCAGTGTCAACAACTCAGGAATGTCTGGAGCTTGAAATAGGGGTTGGATGTCCAGTCAGGAAATTGACTTGGTATTACTTTAATATATTCAACTTTAATGGAAGGTAAAAAATATTGTACTTCAGCAGAGGTTGACCTACTTATCTGTCTTTTTTCATGTACATGTGCTGTGTACCCTCCCCCGGTGGTTCTTCTGGGCTGTCCTGGTTTTGGCTGGGACAGAGTTAACTTTCTTCACAGTAGCTAGTAAGAGGCTGTGTTTTGGATTTGTGCTGAGAAGAAGGCTGATCACACACTGATGTTTACAGTTGCTGCCAGGACAGTCAAGGACTTTTCAGCTTCTCTGCTGTGCCAGTGTCTGCAGGGGCAGGAGAAGCTGGGAGGGAGCACAGCCCCAGTTACTAGCCCAGGATTCGACCTTAGGTTTAGGATTGAGACCCAGATATGCCAATGGTGTATTCCATATCATGTACTTAAAGCCCAGTATATAGATGAAGCTTGGTCCAGAAGTTCTCTCTCTTTCCGGGTCATCTCTCTCCGGGTGGTTTCTTGCTCTGAGTTGTTTCCCTGTGGGTCACCCCTCTCTCAGGGTCATCTTGGTCTCTCGGACACTCAGGCTCTTATTTTCATTCTGGGATTGCAGTTTCAGGACTCTCCCTGCTCCAGGATTGTTAGCCAGGAGCGGTTTGCGCCTTGGTCATCGGGTGGTGAGCAGTATCATTGCATATCGCTCATTTGTATATTTGTATGTATTACTATTCTTATCATCATTATTATGATTTCCACTATTCATGTAGTTTAGTTATTAAATTGTTCTTATCTCAACCCATGAGCCTCTTTTCCCTTTACCCCTTTAGTTCTCCCCCTGATTCCCCAGGAGGCAGGAGGTTAAGCCAGCGGCTTTGTGGATTGGCGCCCAGCCAGGATCAAAACTACGACACTGACCAGTAAAACAGGCTTGTTACGTTGATTTTTGGGAAAAGATAGTACACCTTGTATTTAGTATGCTTGGAAAGTGGTAGGTGAGACACAGAACTTGTGACACGTCTCACTAATTTTCCCTCCTCATGATTCCAAACAGATTTAGATATCGATTTATTCCCTGATCAGATTAACTTTTGGAGTAGGATCTGTGAGATCTGGCTTTGAACCAGGGAAAAATACTCTCCCCAAGTTTTATGGAACATGACATGCTTGCCTATTGCAGCACCTCAGTGAGATTTCACCAGGTGACTCTTTTACAAAGGCAGAGGGTCTGAGCCTGTCCTTGGAGTATCGTTCTGTACTTCCACAGAAGCCAGGTTCACTTGTAACACTTTTTTTAGTGAATGAGCAGAACTTATACTTAAATAATCGTTAAAAATTACTAATAAATTAAATAATTATAAAAGTAAAGGCCTTGCGTCTCTGTCAGGAAAAAGAAGGTGCTAGCCCTTGCTAATACCTGCAAATAGCCCTACAATTAATGTGTATTAGAAGCTGGTTTTGGCCACAAGAAAGTGAAGGGAGCTATATAAACCAGAAAAAGAAGAGGGATCTTGAGAACCTTTTAATTGAAGTTTGGGAATGACAAAATTAGTTTTCTAACCTCCAAATTAGAAGCCTTCTGTACAGATCCTGAGAGTTTGCCATTCAACTTTCATGAAAAGCTGAACTTTGCACCTTCTTTCTCAGACTTTAAAGTCAGGATTTCTCACAAATTACTTTTTTTTTCTTTTTTTTTAATTTTATGTAAAAATGGTAAGGTTCATTTCCTGACCTTAATCTTTACCATAGGCATAAACAGGTTTCAGTTTGTCAGTTGACCCTCTTCCTGGTTACCAGCGGTTCTGCTTGAGTAATCTCACAGCCTGAAAAACTGGCGTAAGTATAATATAATTTCACTTGGTATTTCAAGAGTTTCTTTCCTTTCTTCTCCATGTAAGTTTTGTGAGTCAGGGAGCATTTTATGCTCAGTGATTTCCCTCCTACATCATCATTTTGCACTGTCAAGTGTGCAAAGAAAGAGCTAGGAAGCTTAGTCCTTTTCCTGGTGCTGATAATCAACGTGCTGCCCTTTGCGAGGCTGTCACGTTCAAGTACAAGATCCAACACCTTCTGAAGGAAACTGTCAGCACTTATATTGGAATTGCTTTTCCTCTGTTACAGACAAATGTTGACATTGCTTTTCGAGCTTTTGTAAGGAGACCACAGTCTTAGCTATGCTGATGTGAGAGGAAGTGAAGCTTGGATGTGCTCTGGATTTCTTAGTGCAAAGACTGCTTATACATGTTTCAAAACTTCTCTCAGGTCATTGCACTGAAGTTTCAGAGTGTTTTGATTTTCAGATGACAACATGTGATGGGGGGAGAGCTTCTGAGCTTACTTCACCCTAGTCCTGTGTGTCAAGGATGTGTGTCTTGGTGTGTTTATGTCTCATCCTGCTCCCTACCACGGTGCCCTGCATTCATTCAAGGCATCGATACCTTTTAGACCATCACTGCCAAATAGCAGGCACATATCCTGGTACCAAAAGACTGTTACAGGAACTGGAAATGTTATCAGTAGTGCATGGACAGCATGATTTTGCTGTTTTTTTCACACGGAGATCAGATTTTTTCTCTCCTGCTGCTCTTTACTTCATAAATCTCTGGAGTTAGGCAGCTGCCAGGAGGTGGTGCTGATGGACTCCTCTTCTTCAGGAGCTGTGCGCTCTGAGCACACTGGAGTGAGAGACAGTTTGATTTTGGCAGGCATGCAGAAGCTAACAGTATTCGGTTACTTTTTTACATCAGTTAAATTTCATGTCACTGGAGATACCTGCAAATATTGTGCTGCTGTATTGACTCTGCTGTGAGGGAGAGCTGGACTTTGGTCTGTCTTCTGCTTCTAAAACACATTACACAGCCCCCCAGGTACCAGGTTCCTCATCTGCAGGATGGCAGTCTTGGTATCTAGAATCTCCCTAAGAAAAGCATTAGAAATTGAGCAACCAGTGTTCAGATCAGGCAATAAAGATATGAACTGCAGGTGTGAGTTGCTCATTTTGTAAATGCGAATAGTTTGTGAGAGGGGTTCAGGCTGATGTACGTCAGTTTGGATTGCATTGCATGGGAAAGGCGGGGATACTTCTTTTGTACCTCTCTGCGCTGGTGTGTTCCCATGGGACCTGGAAGCTCTGTGGAGCCCGTTTCACCTGGTGAAGCAGGCAGTGTTTCAAGTTGATGTAATCAGGATGAGCATGATCTTTTACTCTCCTTCAGTACTCCAAACACATCCCTGTTACAGACTTGCCCTGGAAGAGACGAAGCCCATTTTCTCCACTACCATCTCACAGCTCCTTGGCCCTCATCAGGCTGCTGCTCTGGGCCCAGCTAGTCTGATGCAGCCCCTTAGTTTGCTGCTGCGGCTTCAGACAGTATCTTCCTCACCGCGGACTTTGGGGCGATGATCAGGCTTTTGAAGCTCTTTTCATTCATGTTCTGCACACTCAGCATGGCCCAGAGCACCAGGCTTCTACCCCTGCAACTTCCACAAGCTCCTACTACCCTGAACATCTTTCCTTCTGGTCAACTGCTGCTCTCCTCTTTTCTTCCCTTTTCTTTCTTTGATCACTAATACACATGTATTAAAAATATCCCAACTACTTGTAGAGCTTATTCTACAGAAATATGGCCAATAACCTACAGCCACTCTGGCAGGTACAAGCTGAGGAGAACTGATACTGAAGAGCCAGTGATTACCTGGTGTATCAGCCCTTTGGCTTGTCCTTAGACAATCTTTGAGTAGACCCAGCTTGCATTTCTTGGTGTTCTGTTAAATCATTGTTGTTTCTCCCTGAAGCTTTCCTTCTGTCTGTTGTTTAATGTCTGACATACAACAGTTCTTCATCTAAGTATGTTTTCCTGTGCAGAACTCATCTTTTGGCTGAAGGTCTGCTTCACAATCATGCTCTGAGGCTTGTTGTCTGTCTTCGAAATGGCGTAATCTGTAACAAATGTACCATGTAAGTAAGTTAAAAATACATTGATCTCTATTCCTACTCTCTCTGTGAATACTTGATAGGCACAGAAATATTCAGGAAGCCAGCATCATGAAACTCTTCTGAGCGCAAAAACTAAACCCTACTGTTAATCCACTAGTATAAAAGACTTGACCCTATAAGGACAGATAAATCTGCATATCACATAAATTCCCTCTCTGGACACTAATGCGCAGATTCACTGCTTCCGAGCACTTCAGAATTTCACGTATTTTTTTTTTCTTTCAGATGAACGTCTGTCTCAGCATAGCATCACGGCATTTACTCCTTCCCTCTGTTGCAAGCCTATACTAAAGTTAACTGTAAATTCAGTCTTGTAACTCAGTTTAACTTGCAGAAGAATACATACTCTACAAGGAAGTTTACAGCATTTTCTGAGGTTTAGTTCTCTTTCAAATGGCCTCATTTAAAATATTAGACTATAAGGCAGTTTTGAGCAGTGAAATTCATAACCTTTCATATTTCTGCATGGATTCTGATGCTCTGATTGGTTTCCTACACAAGTCTCTGGAGAGAGAAATACAGCAAGAGAAATAGCAAAGACCTTGCTGCACAATAATCTGTTTCAGTGAAGTCTGCTCTGTCAGAAGGATTAAAGAACTGTGACCAGGATGAAGTAAAATGTGAACGTGATTGCTAGATAGGAGAGGGCCAAAATCGCTGTGACTGGTATTTTGCTGATGTCTAGAAGAATTCACAATATCCTCTGGGCTTCTGTTGCACTGACCAAACAAATACCTTTCTCTTTTTTTTTTTTTTTTAAAATCCTATTAATTAGCTTAAGCTGGTGGTTACCCACCTGCCACACCTCCAGCTGCTTTTCTCCAGTTGCATTAAAGCCTTTTTCATAGAGGTAGCTTTCGATGAAATTTGGTTGAATAAGTGCAAATACCTTCATTCCTTTTGGGTCTGACTCACTGATAAACTCAAATATCTCCAAATAGTTATGTCAGGAAATATTTCCATTAAAACAGATTTAACTTTCTCTGTCACATATCATCACCAGACCAAGTTTTCCAAGTCATCTTCTCAGGTTGTCTCTGTCCCTAACACATAAGATTGCTACAAGTTACTCACTTGTATCTCAGCATCACCCTAAAAAGAGGTGTTTCCAAGCATCTTGCTCATTAAGAAATGGCACAGCTTTCTGTCCTTGCCTTCTTGCTGGATTATGTCTGTGACAGTTCTATTTGAAATGTGTAAGTTTCAAATTGCTTACGGTCAGGCTTTATCTTGGAGTATGACAGGAGTACAAAATAGGATCTTTCTGGAACTGGTAATTTATGCCATGGTTTACTTTCTGCTAAGAGACCAGAATAAATTAGTCTAATTTATGTCAAGGGAATATTTAGACTAGATATTAGGAAAAGCTTTCTATCTAGTGCAAATGCAACATTCACAGTTATAGAGTGTCTTAGATTCAGTTCATGCAAGTGGATATGTGGGGGTCTGGAAACAGAGGAGCATGTCTTGGTACAAGGAGGGATAGAGTAGATGAGATGTTTTCAGCCTGGTGTCTGTCTCTGCCTTGCCCAAAAGCTCATTCATGAGGGTCCTGGGGTGACTTATTCTGGTGCAGCAGTGCTCTGCTCTGGGACAAAGTCTTCCTCAGCTCAGCATTACCACATGGCCCCAGGGCTGCTGTAGGGACAGAAGGAACACATTGGGTAAGTGCAGCTCACCCCGCACTCTGACAAACTGGGCTTTTGGCACTCATAGCCTTGGTCCCCAGACACCAAGGGAGGTGCAGTGAGGTGCTAAAGTCACCCGTCCTTGGAGGAGCAAGTTAAATGTCTCACTGAGGGCTGTTCTACATGACCCCTTGAGCACTTTCTCGTTCTGCATTTCAATGATTCCAGTGCACAATAAGCCAGGAAAAAAAAAACACCTCCATAAATACATCACCTATGACTCTGGAAACGGTAGTTTTGCAGAACTGCTTTCCTGTGTTTTTCATTCTAGGCATATTGTGCTGTTCATTACAGTATGTCAGTGTGACAGTAGCATTATTCTCTTATTTACAGTTCTTCCTTTCTCTTCAGCAGTGAAAATGAAAAGGAAATCAATATCATTAAAGAGAATATTGACAAACTCACCTCCTGCAAGGTCTGTACTCATATATTTATTTTTTTCTGATTTCTCCTCTCTGGATGTAATTGTACTGATGGGATGGAAGAATGGAGGAAAACTCCAGGAAAGCACCACTGCAAAAGAGAGAAATATTGTGGTAGGCTACTGCATTTGCAAAAGGCTGAAAACAATCTGGTGTCCTGCACCCCCTCGGCCCCCCTGGTCTTTACAAAATCTGCTGTATGATTAGAAATGTCAGGGAAGAAGCTCAAGAAAGATCAAATGAAATGACATAGGAGACAAGGGGAGCTAGTACGATTCTGTACTAACCAAACAACACCCAAGCTTCAGTAATGTCATCGTGTCTTTCAGTCAATCTGTGCATGACACTGTGAAGTCTCAGATCAAAGAGAGGAAGTTCTACATCAAGCAAGAGCCTGTGGTCTCTCACAATTTTTTAAGTCAGAGCAACACCTAACACTGAACTGTGCCAGCAGGGCAGTATTTCATTGCCCTTTCAGTGCAGTTCTGAGTTAAAAACCTTTCGTGAATTTCTAGATTGTGAGCAGAGTGAGCAATGAAAGGCACAACTTTTGGAAACCACTTGGGCTTTCGGAAGTGAGAAGGCTGCAGCATGACTATATTCTCTACAAGGGCCTCGTTCCCCTGTGCTGCGTCACTCAGTGAAGTATATTGACAGCTCAGTTCTTCCTGAGCATGAATTTTACTGAGGAGCAAAGCAACAGGGATAGAGGGCGGCATGTATATCCAGCACAATGCCTCTGCTCTAACGAGTGGGGCAGCCATACAGCATTTTGAGTTGCTGACTAGAAATGGGATGGAACAAATCCCATTTGTGTACTACTCTCAGGGAGGGTTTTTCATTAGGGAGGTTAACACTCTTTGTACTGTACCAGTCAGTACCTCTGAAACAATTCTACTGGGCTGATGGGAAGCAATTTAGATAGGCTCAAAAATGGTTCAGTAAGGTGAAAATTTTCAGTGGATAATTACTGGGCCAATATTTCATAGGTCTGACTGCTTGCTAATTAACATACCTTGACGAGATCTGCCTGCAGCCAGAGTAGAGCCCATTAAGGAGTGAGCTACCAAATTATGTAGCAAGTACTGTGCAGTAACTTCATCCAAAGTCAGGCTGCCTATGAGTGCTATGGCTTGGAGGTGCTGTATTTTGGCTGGATGAAAGGAAATCTAAACTAAGCTGAAAAGGAGAAAGGTACAGAAGGCAGCTGTGAGCATGATCGGCAGCTGAATGTTGATCACAGGGGAAGAGAACAACATCAGGGCAGACAGCGATGGGTGTGGGCTGTAATCCAAGGTTAAACATGGAGAAGAGCACCTAGAGCAAGTGATAGTACTGGCACAGGAGCAGAAAGCGATAGGTTTTGGCATGGTTCATAATCATTACAGTAACAAAGCTGCACAGCAGGGTCCTAGCCAGCTGCACACGCTTGCAGAGTCAGGACATCTATGGTCCCCAAAGGAAAGAAGAGCATATGAAGGGTTGTTGTATGCAAAGTGTATGTGTGTTTGTGTGAGACAGAAAGACAAATAAAGGGCTTGGTTAGTCTCTCTTGCTGAGACGGAAAATTACTGTTGGCCTCCCTGTTGAAAGCACAGAGTCTGCAAATGTCAGTGAAATAATGTAATTACAGCACATTCAGGTACCTGGTGGTGATGCTCCCAACATACAGAGGTTGCACACCTTGCAATGGAATTTATTGAGACTTTCCTAGTAAGCACTGCATCCTGTATCCTCAGCACATTTCATATATCATGTCTGGTTTCCCTTGGGACAAAATATTTCTGTTTCAACTTCATTACTCAAGAAATACACCTGCTCCTTTATGTAATCAGCACCATCTCTACAGAAGAGTAAATAGCTACACATTTACCTGACGCAGCAGATGTTAAACAGGCTTGTAAAATGGCAAGTAGCGATTGAGAATTAGCTTTGCAAAGTCCTCCATAAATGTTATAAATAAGTAAAATAGACAAAAGACACAGCTTTGTGCAGTTTTCTCCATTCATTTGCATTTGTTCTGCTCATGAGAAGCAGAGTGCTAGATAATCTGTGTGCATGTAGAACTGCATATGTTTTACATGCTTTTGACCATTTGTCCTAAACTGTAGAATCACTCGGTGTTGAGCATGTATGTACACATGCATTAGAGAAATACATTTATAAATATAAGGGTAAATAATTTGCATGTGTGCATGACTGCGTGGTATGTAAGGTTGTCAAAGGAGGAGGAAAGTAAATTCACTACCACTTTACTGCTGCTTTTGAAAAAATTTCATTGCTACTTTCAGAATGCTGTCAGTTCTTCAATTTGATGGAAGATTTTGCTGAGGAGCAAGATGGGAGTCACCAGCAGGTCAGTGGTGTCTTGTCTCTGTGAGAGGGAATGTCTCCTAGCTCGCAGTATCTGAGCTCAGCATCAGTAGCAGCTGGAGGAAAAAGTATAACCTTGCCTTCTTCTTAGCCTTGGAAACTTCTGTCTTGCATACAAGTGAAAAATCATACCATAGCTTTATTTTTGTTTGCCCAGCTACCTCAAACATTCTTCATGTAGGCAGAGGAGACATGTGCTTAGGGACCTTAGCTGTATTTTCCCTGGAAATAAGCTGTTATGTTCTCTTCTCACATAATAACACATTCATATTACAGAGAATGTGTATACACTATACATGTGTTTGATTTTGTATGTACAGTACACGTGAGTACAGTATACCTATGTGATCTTTTAGATATATGCACATGGACTCACATTTGTGTGCATACCTGCGTAATTTTCTAAAGACTGGACACATATAATTTTAAAATCAAAAACTATAAATATTTTGTATTTAAATAATATAAAACCTATTTTTGTTCTGTAGTATGTAATATTGACATGGAAGATTCCGTAACACTTTAGAGGTATGTGTGTTGAGATATCTCATGTAAACATGCTTACCTTATATAAGGCAGGATTGCATTACTGTATGTGTGTATAACATAATTCTGTAATGCAGGAATATATATATCTTTATATATACCTTTAGACTAACCCCACCAGACATCAGGCTAAGTTGTTCTCAGCAGTGGGATGCCAGTTTAAAAGCTAAGACACTGCATGTGCTGTTTATGTAACACAGCTACTATAGGAGAGGGATGATGTTTAAAATCTGTAAAAAAGGAGCTTCAGCAGCTGCACTATCAGGCAGCGAGTGTGGCAATCTCTTGCCGCTCCCTTCAGCCACAGAAGACCGTAATTCAGCAGCATGTGAATCCTTTGCTGCCTGAAGCAGCCAGGCGGCAGGCCCAGAGGTCCTTTCAAATCAGGGTTTTCACAGTTCTTCCTAAGCCACAGGAGATGCTGGTCCTCTTCTGCTTCACAAAGACAAGCGAAACTGCTGCAACACAAAATTGTGGGAGGAACAGCTCAGGAAGAAGCTCAGCATAGCAGAGAAATGGGGACAAAACCCCTGCCTGTTACATTGCTATATAGTAACACAAGTAATTACAGCAGTCATGGAGACTCTCACCCTTTCTTTACCATAGCAGGGTTACTGTCATCCTCACACAAGATCCTACCTCAGCCCTTCCAGGAAGAAAGATGGCTAATACCCTTTCCTGCCATCTCTGCCCTCAGGCGTGTGTTTATCTGTGTCTTGTCTGGGGACAGCACTGGTCTCTCAGCTCCCTGGCGTTCGAGGAGGGGTGTGAAACCTCTTGATGCAGGAAGTCCTCAAGGAGAACCTCACCTTCATATGGGGACAGGAGGGACCAGCCCCATCGAGGCAGCATTGCAGAAAATGGGGCTGGTCCCAAGGCTGCTTATTGGAAAGAAGCAACCTCTGTTAAGGTTAAGGGTCACTCTGCGGTAGCTGCCTGTATCTGTGCATTGCAGCCCCTTTCAGACTGGAGAGTAGTACAGAACCATTTGCTTCCTGTATCTGCTGTTCTTCAAGGGAAATTAATAAATCCTTTCTCATTGTCTCCGGGGACCTCTAAGTGAGGTGTCTCTCTGAGAGCTGTGACCACATGTTCAGATAGGCATGTTCAAAATTAATTTGCCTCCCTCCTGTTTCCTACAGGTTACGTTCCTGTTACAAATGAAATGAGCTTTCCTGACAGCTAGACTGAACCTTCAGTTAGCTCTCTGTTTACTTGAAGAAGTGTTTTAAATGGTTATCTAATAGAAAATGCTGTCTTTTCCTTTTTCTTGTATGACAAGTGGTTATTTAGGTCCCAATCCAGAAGGGCAGGAGCTCTTGCTGTTTTGTTGGGGTTGAAGTAGCATTACGTTGCTTGCATACTTGAAAGTTGTATGTGCTCCTAAGTGATCTGCCTGGATAGGTACCTCATGTGGTGTCACTGGAAAGTGGATAAAAAATACTGCTTTCATTTGGTTGCATTACTTTTTGTACATATGTAAAAGATTACAGGATGCAGAGGAGCAGTATGGAGTCAGCTATTCTGCTTTCTTCTTCAAAACCTTTTCTGTGTTTAAACTGCAGGTTGTGATGCTCTAGCCCTTTATGAAATCTGGAAAGAGTATGGTTTTGTGAGTCACATTTGTGTTTCAGCATGATTTAAAATCCCTCCTCTACCAACTGGTTGAATAACCGGTACATCCATTAGCTAAACTTAAGTGTGGGGTGATCAATAAAATATGAAATTCTGTAAGTACCTAGTGTTCAGAGCATGTAAGGACAAAGCAGAGGAAGTGCCTCTGATAAAAGACTGTGTTCTTACGAGTGGCTGAGAGAACTGGGGTTGTTTAGTCTAGAGAAGAGGAGGCTGAGAGGAGACCTCATCACTCTCTACAACTGCCTGAAAGGAGGGTGCAGTGAGGTGGGTGCTGGGCTCTTCTCTAAAGTAACAAGTGATGGGACAAGAGGAAATGGCCTCAAGTTGCGCCAGGGGAGGTTTAGGCTGGATATTAGAAAAAATGTCTTCACTGAAAGAGTGATCAGGCATTGGAACAGGCTGCCCAGGGAAGTGGTGGAGTCACCATCCCTGGAGGTGTTCAAGAAACGTGTAGATGTGGTGCTTAGGGACATGGGTTAGTGGGTTAGGTGGTGTTGGGTTGATGGTTGGACTTGATGATCCTTGAGGTCTTTTCCAACCTTAATGATTCTATGATTCGATGGAGGACATCTGAACATGATGAGAGTTTTAAAAAAAATACCTGTATTATAAGAAACAAATTCCAATTCCTTCATTCTCCTTGTAAGATCTGGTTACTGCTAGATACAGGGCTCTGAGTCTTTGGGGTTGGGTTTTTTTTGTCTGTTTTTGATTGTAACCTCTTGCAACACACTGAGATAGTCACATTCTGGTCTCCCCACCTGCAGTGTCATTATGAAAGAGAGAGGGGCTGAGCCAGACTGAGCGCAGAGCAATGCATCCACCATCCGTTGGCACAGCATGAAGCAGCCCAGAGGGTCTCTTTCCTGCAGGGAAAAGGGGGCTCAACCACACTGCTGGTAGACAACAATAAATCAAACCCAAAGAGAACCATATTTTCTAGGTTCTCTCATTCTCTCCCTCATGCTCATCTTAATGCTGATAGAATAAAACCACTCTTCTTTTCTAGGAAGGTTTTGTTAGGTATGATTGTGTTATAACTGCTTCTTGTAGATAATAGGTTTAGATGTGCAGTAACCTTTGTATTGCTGCAATGTGCTCCAATCCTTTGCTTTACAGGGAGATTTTCAAGATGCACCTTGATTTGTTTACTCCACTGGATCGTAGATTTAAGAATATGAAAAGGATTTCTGAATGTTGATGCTTTGCTATGTTAGATATTGGCTGAATAGATATTGCCTGTTTCTTCTCTGCAATAGGTTTTCTTTGTTACTTTAGCATTTGGATTGTGTACTGTTTTGAGTTTGGACTTGCAGGACTTGTCAACAGCAAAATTAAAATACCTACCTGATTAAAGAGCCACCATAAATATAATTCTAATTCTTCTGTTAAAAACGTGAAATAAAGCTGTTCATGAGCCTGCATTTTCACTAGGATGAAGGTATATTTTATAAACAAGTGCAAAAATACTTCTGAAGATCTCTGGCTGGATACTGACTTTGTAGACCATTTCTCAGACTCACAAAGTACACCAACATCTCGCTCTGATAGTTAGTGGCTTCTTTGAATAGACAACAAACAGCCTTTTGTTGTACTGGGATGGGGACAGCTGTGCCACCCGCTGGGACGTATTCTGCCCCTCAGCTCTTCTCCTGACCTCCCCTCTGCAGGGTGAGAGCTTGACAGCTGCCCTGCAGCAGGAGGGAAATGCCAGACCCCGTGCTGTGGGCACTGCCTGCTGTGTTGCAACAGCATTGAGAGGTACCTGGTGGTAAAAGTACTGATTATTATGGACTGTAGAGCTACAAATAAGGCAGACACAATTCTCTCCAGCTCTTGCCAGAGCACAGAATCTCTACCACCAGATGTTGGCTACTTGGTATTTCCAGCTTCTCTGAGTTGAAGAATGGAGTGTTGCTGGCAGGAGTGGGCACTCTGCTGCAGATGAGGAAAATTGCCTTCAGTTTTTAGGCAAGCCTTCAATTTAATTTGCAAGGCCCAACCAACTATTGCCGTGTCATTTCTTGAAAAGTCACACCCAGCCATGCTTCCGGCTTCTACTGAAGTGCAAACACTTCCTCTGTCTTCCAGAGGAAAGGAAAGCAAATCCTTTTCTTCTTTTTTTTTTTTTTTTTTTTTTTTTTTTTATCGTCTTGAACAAACTGACTGTGAGATAAAACTAAAAAATGAGGGTGGCTTTGAAAAGCGTTAATTCACCATTTTCATTTTGTGTTTGGGCTATTGCACAGGCCCATCAGTAAGCAATTGCCCTCTGATTTGAACTTCTGTTTTATTCAACTGCACAAGTTTTATGAAAGTCACACAGATCTATGTGTACAACAAGATGCCTCCACAACAGAAAATACGAAGAATCAGAAAGATTAATGTAATGGTAAAGTATAATACAGTGCCTAAAATAACAGTTCTTTGAATGCACATTTAACAGATGATTTGCTCATTCTACAGTAGTTGTCTGTATAAGGCTGTTTATGCATAAATCACTTAGTTCAGCCTGACTTCTACATTGATGGGACATAATTGATCTTTAAAAGTTTTATGAAAGAATCACAGACTGTGAAATTAAAGGAGGTTCTGTTGTTTAACTTTGCATTTCTATCAACTTCCAGGACTATCACAACAGCAGAAAAAATACCTGTTTTCTCCCAAGAAAGAATGTTTTATACATAGTATTAAATCTGTAATTATAGTAATTTATTACTGCAAAATATTTAGTACTGTGATATTTTTCACTTCATATCTGAAATTTTTGGACTAAAAGCCAACAACATCATGATAAATTGATTCCCTTACAGGAGGAATGATGGTAATATTTCTTCAGCATCATACCTGAGTTGCAAGGCTCTTCTTTTAAAACAGCATTACACAGCTCAGGTATTGGAGACGTCTGGGTTTTGTGCCTGTAAGCTAACTGCCTTGCAGGCCTCATATGGTTTATTTAGGAAGTTGGGTCTGGCCAGGCAGGGATAAATGGGAAAACATTTTGCTTGTTCCCATCATATGGAAGCAAATGGGCAAGGGAAGAGCAATGGTTAAAATCACACTGCTCTTCCACTGGCCAATGTGGGTGTGATAATTTAGTACAAATACACTCCCAGCAGTGAATCCCTTTCCTCTCGGAGCAAGGAAGGAACAACAGTCCTGAACTACAGCATCTGTTCTACAGTATTCATGCCACTATGACAGCACCTTGCTATTGACTGCGTCCTTGTGACAAAATTAAGCCACTCGTCGTTGCTGTACTAGAGATCATGATTAAGCTGCTGACAATCACCTGCTGCTACTTGCATAATTTTAATGAATGCACTAGTTTCCTCACCTCCTTTTTCATCTTAGTTTTGAAATAACTGCTTAGCAACTTAGTCGTCTTTGTTTTCTAGTCTTGTTGTAGGAGGGACTTTAATAAGCAGTCCCTGCACACCCGCCCCTTTGTTCCTACAGCTGCTCATTTTTGACTATGTGTCAAATATTTCTGCACATTTTTCCAAGGTGGCTAGTGCTTTGAAACTGGAAAAAATAGGCAGAGAGCTGTGAGCCAGCCTGGCAATGGCTTTAGCCATGTATTACGTACTTTAATATGTATCAGGGCTGGAGAGAAGTGGAGAGGGAGAAGGAAATTATTCCCAAGGCCCATGTACTTTAATGGACATGAAAAATAATTTGCTTTACCTTTCAGAAGAGACTTGTGGGCTGCAGTGGGTTGCCTCAGACCCCAGTTGCGGATGAAGAAGCCCTTTCTGTGGTCTAAGCCTGCTGGGCTTGCAGTGGCTGCACACAAATGCCTTCCGTGACTCAGTCTTATCCTCCTCTGTGATACTCCCAAATCCCTCTGGGCCCTCCCTGTGGCTGGTGCCCTGGAGACCTTCTGGTTCATCCTTAGCTCTCCGTTTAGGGATTGGAAAGTCAGGGCTGAGGACTTTAAGGAGGATTTGTTGCACAGCTAAAAGGGAATAATATGGGGCCAAATGTTCTTGAAGGCACTGCAATCAATTGCTATAAATTTTTCACACAGAATGGGAAAAGCTACGCTTAATGCATCAGATAAACCAGAAAGAAAATAGCTGTCTCCTCCTCTCACACTTTCTCTCTTATTCCTGTCACAATCTAACATGGAGTTCGCACTGTGGGCAGAATTACAGAAGAGGGATTATTTAACCTAGACAGGGGTTTGTGTATGCAAACATCGCAGCGTGTGATGCAGGGCGATCTGTTGTAATGCAGATAGTTCTGTCTCTAGTTAAACCTTTATGCTGTCAGATTGTATTTCCCTATTTTGCATGGTAATTGCCGTCTAATGTTGTTAAGTGGCTGCAATGCCCAGTCAGAGAGTTGCATGATTCGGAACATTTGCTATGCTGTTCTCTGCTGCAAAAAAAGTAATTTTGATTTGGTAGGGTTGCTGCAAAGGCTTATTCTGTGCAATGACCTAGCCAGGTGTATCAGGAGTATGTCCACTTTGCTCTTCAAATCTATCAGTGTTGGTTGGAAGAAGAATTAGGGAGGTTTCTGTAGATTTCCAGAGAAAAATCACAACAGACCTCCTCTCAAAATTTGTACAACAGGTACTGAGTAGATGTCAGAAAGAGTTCAAAGAAATCCAAAGTATCACTGTATTGGTACTGGTACTAGTGACTCAGCTATGGGGAAAAAGTGATGACTCTATACACAGATGGGATGAATTATACTGAAGACAGGAAGATGGGCTGTAGAGGTACTGGCAGATTAATAGGTGTAATTATCATCATTCTATGGGAATCAGTTGAGTAATGACAGTATTCGTCAGGTAAGTGCAGAAGATCATTCCTAAGCCATTGACAGGAATCCAGGTAGCCTGTAAAGATTTGTCCAAAAAGGAGGAAGATGGATGAAATCAAAGTGAAGCTTCACTACAATTACACTCAATAATTAAGTGCAGTTATGTGTAAAATATTTGTCTGAAAATCTTCCTTCCTCCCCTGGTTAAATCCTGTGGCTGTATAAACGGTGGGCTAGCTGTTTGGAATAATACACCAGAATGCATTTCAGCTTTCCCTCCAATACCCATCAGAAAAATGAGTGGCCTGTTAGTTTTTAATCTTATAAGATCAGGCCACTAAAGACAAGGGAATGGCCAGAATAGGTGGCAATGCTCAGGCTGCGCACCTCGCTCATAGATCCGTGAAGCTTGCAGCTAGCCTCCTAATGAGAGCAGAGTGTAACACACTGACGTTGCTGTTTCAGAACAATTTCTCAAGATGGACAGGTGGTGCTTAGGGAAGCAAATGAGAGGATTGACTTGGCAGACAACGGCAGAGTCAGCAGACATCACAGGTGTCCTGTTGCATAGGAACGGAGAACAGGACAGACATGTCCAATGACTGCCCAATAATCACAGCTGTAGGAATATCTTCTTACCAGCCACATGCTCCAAGCAATGATCATGTACACCTTTCATCTGCCCAAGTGGGTGGTATAGCATGGAGAAGGCCAAGCTTTACCTTGCCAATGCATCTTCCTTCAGTTGCTGCTGGTGTTGGCACACTGTTTTTTTCTGTGGTAGAGACTCAGTTAAAACATGTCAGGCTTTGATAGACTGCCTCAATTGTTTTTTTCTTTTCTTGATAATACCTGTTGCATTTTGCAGTACTGTGTAACAAATGAAGGCTGCTTGCTGATAGTAAGAACCAGTCAGAAGAGAAACATGACACACACAGAAAGTTGATATTGTTTATGGATTTGATAGTATTGGTTCAAATATCTGCATAAAAATTTCCCTTTTGTTTTTTGTCAGAATGATTTTTGTAAATTATTTGTGCCTATAAGGTAGCTTACAGGCACAAAAAAATTTACCTTACGTTCCACCTAAGGTAAATTATTCACGTCATGGACTTTGCCAAAACTTTTAGATGGGTAGAAAAAGCAGAATTTATGATCTGCCAGAGGAGGCTCAGTAAATCCCAGAGGAGCTGGTGCCTCTTTGAATGCAATGCCTTTTGCGCCTCTGTTTTCCAGGCTCTGCTTTCTGCTTTTTAATTTGGTAATTTCCTCTACACAGTTCTGTTTTTGCTCCACTGAGCCTGCACCACGGGAATGAACTGGCTTTGCCTTCTGCGCAGGCAGGCTAAAGTTTCCTTGGAACGTGTGGCTGGGAGGTACTGACAGCACAGCAGCCTGCGGTCACAGCATCCCCGCAAAGTGCATATTGCTGTTCTCACTTGTGGATGGGGAAATGAAAGCAAGGGAGTGAAAGGATTTGCCTAAGGCCACATAATGAATCAGGTGCTTGTGTCGGATTAGTTACAGCTCAGGACTTCCCTGCTGCCAACCCTGCGCTCTCTCCAGCAGACCACACCATTTCCAGTGCTACAGGGACACACAGTATGGTTTTTACCCTGCTAGTTTACAGGACATGTTGGTGGCCTTGTGCATACTCGAGATCAAAAACAATCCTGCTGCCAGTTGTTTCAAGAGACTTTGCTCTCCTAATGCAAGGTGGGTACTCTGGAACAAATGGTTTCTGTTTGCATGGTTCTCGATGCTGAGCTTTATGTCATTGCACACAGGTTTTAATATCTTAGAGATATTTTTCTGACAATATAATATGGGTTGACAAAAATGTGCTGGGTTAAGCCATGGAAGTCTGGATTTCTTTCCATGTTCTTTATTCAGACACAAAAAGTAGAAGTATCCGTGTCTTGACACACAACCCAAAAGCTAGGGTTAAAGTATACAATATGCCCATCATACAATATGAGATAGTTAATCACATCATGTAACTTTGCCAAAGAGGACTGACAGAGCAGGGCAATCATCCTACAGATGCTTCCTTGTTGAAACCCACTTCTTGGTCTTTGGTGGGCTGACAAAGAGCAGTAAATAGTACAGCCAGCAGCGAGTGTTTGGAGCACCGTGCTCCTCAGCTCTTCTGTCTGCACCAGGACAGCTGCAGCTTTGCTCCTCAGCTGGGGAAGGCTGCAGGAAAGGATATATCTAGGCACTTGAACATGGGAGCACTGCTGCGCTTAGACAAAAACAAAAAACAAACCAGAAAATGTGAGGTGTACATGTTTTGACAAGAAAGCCAATACCTAGAGTGGAATGTATCTAAACAGAGCACATTTCAGGAATAAGGGGGTAGCAGGGAGAAACCATAGAGACAGCAGAGAATATCTGAAAGGCAGAGATGTATGACAAACAGAAGAAGGAAAGGATTTTCTCCTGCAAGCTGCTGAGCACCCTTCATGCTCGCTGAGTTCAGGGGAAGAAGGAAAAGTCCTGCAGTCATGTCTACATCAAGTCTGAAGTGTCTTGAGTGCTCCTGGAAATTTCCAGCTTACAGTTACTGCCATTTCACTGCAAGCAGCCTAATGTGAGCAGATCCACTGCACTTTTTTTAATCTGATCTTTGCAATGCTAAATTGTTATATCTTTCTGAGCATGTGTTCTGACAATGCTTGTTCAAGGGTGTAGAGCAAAAAAAAAAAAAAAGGTGACTTTTGCTGCTGTCATTTTTATTGCTTTGGTGAATAATACTAGAGAGAATTTTCCATCCCTGAAACCTTGTTTCTGGCTGGCCCACATAGTAATGTCAGCTCTATAATGTTTTGGTCCCTAAGAATGACACCATTAAAATATTTAATGGCTTAAGCAGGATTCTCTCATGGTAAGGATGCTCTGATAAAACACCTTTCTTTAAAAGTGCTCATCTTCTGGTCCATACAAATATTTATTATTGCTTGTCCACATGAAAACCACAACTACCCAGACTGCACAATAATTTTATATCCAGGAAACAGAAGTTGAAATGCGTCCATTAAGAGTGAAATCAGCTTCCCTTCAGGCTCTTCCTCACCTTTGTGTCAGTCAGGGATGTGAGCAGGGAGGGTGGGATCGAGCCCTACAATAGCCAGAGGAGCGGCACTCCCACATGCAGAAATTTCATTTACGTTGTTTCCAGCTGGAATGGTGTGTGTTCCTCTGCGCCTGTAGGTGAGCGGTCACCCTGAAATTGCCTTGCTACATGTGGCTTTTTTCATAGTAGTGAGATAACTCAGAGCTCTGCATGAAAAGCAGCACTCCATCACACCCGTATGGACTTGTGACACTATCAGGATGGTTTTTGTTTGTTAAGCAGTCAGTGCATGGAGGAAAAGATACGTCATTTCTGTCAGTTGTAGTCTTGCTCTGCACTCCTGTTTTATGCAGAAACAAACAAACAAAAATCTTCATTTCCATTACTCCACTGTTATGAGATGTGAAAAAAGCACAAACCAACCAACCAGACGAAAACTTCACGTGCACAGTGTTTATAAAGTGAACATTGCAGATGTTTTCCTTTTGCAGTGCTGCATATGATTAGCTGCACAGTAAAGTAAGTTATTTATTCGAAAAGGGATTGAAGCACTGCTTCTTCTAGTCTCCCCCAATGTGCACAGGCTTCTGATTTTGTGCAGCTGGACTGCAACTCACTGTTGGCTGCCACTGCTCTGACACAGTGCAAGTTGTCAATCACAGCCGCTTCTGTGGGACAGGTTCTCAGCTTGTAATCTGGAGACATGACTTCTTCAGCGGAAGATCTGCGGCCAATAAATACGAGATTAACTGACACAAATCTGAGTAAAATGTCTTTTATTGTGTAAATCTGCAACATATTGTATAGTAGTGCAAGTGTGTGCATATATATGTAATGTATCTATAATGCAGCTATGAAATGCAGTGTTTGGAAGTAGTGTAATTATACTTTTATAATGAAAGTAATGCAGTGCTTAGAACTTTACTGTAAAATAGTCATGATGACTTTAATATTCCATCATTAGATACATTACATATTATTGTATCTGTATTGCATATGAGACATTTTTACAAAATGGTGCTGATTTGTTCTGGGCCAATTCAGTTTATATAAGAAACAGTATTTTAGCACGATGCCTTCTTCAGAGAGTGGTGTTTATTCTTTGGTAGGAATTTCTGGGGATCCCACTGTGTGGTTTTTATGGTTTTTAAAAAATACTGTTTCTTCACAATTCCTTTTTTTTTGTAAAAGTCTGAAATCAGAATTTGGGCAAAGGCCACCTTCTATCCCCAAAGTGACCGTGGCTTTCTAAAATGTAGTGTCACGAACCACTCTCACTGCCAAGTTGCAACATGAAATTCATGTTGAGGATTGAATGTGGGTTTTTTGGAGTGTTGCAGACATAACATGAGTTTGGTGGATTGCTGAAGGGGAAAGTTATTGTCTGTGGCCTTTTCATGCAAGAAGCAGGGTCTGAGCTGAGTAATATGGGAGAAGTAATGCCCAGTAAAGTAAACTTCAGTTTTATGGCAGGGTTATTGCTAATATTTGGAAGAGAATGTCAGGTGTTAAGAAGCAGAAGGTACTGAGTGGAAGTCATCCTGTGGTAAATATGGGAGAAGTAATGCCCAGTAAAGTAAACTTCAGTTTTATGGCAGGGTTATTGCTAATGTTTGGAAGAGAACGTCAGGTGTTAAGAAGCAGAAGGTACCGAGTGGAAGTCATCCTGTGGTAGTGTTTAGGTGGTATCAGGTGGCTTGATACTCAGAGACACTGAATTTTGAGAGTGAGGAAACACAAATGCAACATGTAAAGCAAGTTATCTGTTGTCTGTTAACATTTCTTTCTAGATTTGTATGGTTAATGCAGAATGCTATTTTCTATTCTGTTCACAATTTCTGTGTGTTAGATTGAATATTGCAAGCACATAGAGAAACCCATAAGTACAACTGTTTCTTATCAATAGTTTTTTATTTGCCAATGTGTGCAATCTTCTGTGGAAATAATTGCTTGAGAGTGTTTTTATAGGAACCTTTTTGTCTTATTCAGTACTAAAGTAATTATTATTATTGCTGGAAACTTCCTAACAATCGATTTATTTAAAAGTAATGCATTGCCCTTGATGTGATTTTACACAGGCTCTAAGAGATATAAATGAACCTTGAGAGCAGCAAGTAAAAAAAACTCAATTTGCATTCTTGCAGTTCCCTGCTACCCATAGTGGGCTGTTTGCACTGGTGCAATAAGCATAGCCAAGTCATAGGACAGAGCCCCAAATAAAGCAGTCTTTGGGTACATGTTCAAACTACCTTACATGCCCAACAGTCATTTTAGGTATCCTCTTCTGAAGAAATAACCATTATTGAGCTCTCAGCCTTGATCCAAATGTGTAGTGCCACCCTGGAAACTTTCTTGTCTAGATGACGTTATAGAGAGTTATTAGGGAAATGTTATGCCTAGGAACGTCTGGGTGTGGAAATACTGAGGAGAAGTCAGGATACAGGCTGTGAGAATGGCACGTGTTGATGGCCTAGCATACATCTACCTGCAGCTTCCCACCAAGACTGGGAGACAAAGGACGACAAGCAAATACTGATGGAGGTGGAGATGGGAATGAAGAAACGGAAAGTTCCCCATGAGTACAAAAAGGTATTTCTAAAGCCAGCACATGGTCACCAGCATATGAGGAACCCAGATATGAGAAAGACTCAATAGCTGGTGTCCCTTGTCTCCCACGTTATTGCAAGGACACACCTAGGCACAGCACCTTCATGTACCCTTGCCTGGGTGCTGGACAGATGACTTGGGCTCAGACATTTTGGTGTTGTGAGTATGTGGATATTAGAAGGTGAGTATGAATGAATGAAACTGGCTTTGTTTAAAAATAAAATCACCTCCTCCTCCTGTAAGGTCCTGCATTGTGATTTCCTGTGTAGCTGCTACAATACTGCACCATTCTTTCCTTCAGTGTTGCCTGCTGTTCTGCAGGATTAATGTACTCTGTAGACGAGGAGAAAATCAGGCTCTGTATGTGAAACAATGCGCTTATTGTGCCTCTTCTTGCAAATTATGTACTGCAGTAATTGTGTGGTGTACCTTTTTTAAATTTTGGACTGTATTTATAGAGAACTCTGAAGGAAGTCATAATGAGTGTGGGTGGATCCTGTAAGAGGTGAATCAAGTACATCGGGCTAGTGGAAGAGATGACAGCAATACTCTTCATTGCAAAGACACAAGGGCCAGCAAGCAACCTGAAGAACAAGACAGAGCAAGAAAGAGGGTGCAGGGTCAGTTACGGATGTCTGCCAAGGAGTGACACAGACTGTGGCTGGGTTAGTGATGGGGAAGACCGCACAGAGAACTGCTTGTCCAAGGAATGGTAAGAATATGCCACACTTGTAGGGGAGGTAGTATTTCACTGTATAGAGGAGAGACAGGAGTACATGTCAGCATGGGTTCATGAAAGGAAGGTCG
>NW_010108341.1:0-851 GCF_000699245.1 Pterocles gutturalis | reverse complement strand
CCCTGCTGCTGTGTTGCAGATGTGCATTGCCATGGCACAAGTTCCAGCTGCTATTGTCAGCTGGTGCCTGGTGACAAACACAACACGGACCCTTGGCTTGCTCCTGACCTGCCCTTCTCCTGTGCTCCTGACCATCCCTTCGCCCTGGATCCCAACCAGCCCTTCTCGCCTGCTCCCCGCCCCTCCTTCCCCACATCGGTGTTTCCATCTGGGTGGCAGCATGGACACCCCGAGGAAGAGGAAACCTGCTCTGACAAAGGTACAGCCCTGCTCCACGGATTGGGACACCCCCCACTGCCCGGGCAGGCTGGAGCATAAATCCAAAACACAGCCTCTTGCTAGCTATTTATGAAAAAGAGGAAAAAAAAAAGGTTAACTCTTTGCTTAAGGCTCCCCACAGGATGGAGGGGATCAACCAAGTGTGACCCTCCCCCAGGAACCCCTCACGGGCGGGACCCCCCTTTGTGACTCATAAAAGGGGGGATTTGGGAGGGGGTTTTGTTTTAATGGACATTATTAAAAAAGAATGCTAAATTACAGCAGCGTGACATGATCAGTCCTCCCACTGTACATCCTGGGGCACTGTTTGTGAGATGCCAGCCTCAGCAGCAAAGTCACTTTAGAGTTTTGTGATTTAAACCTCTGGATGTTTCAAGAAGGAGAGGGGTTATTCCTTACCTGTATTATTTCAAGGATACAGTTTGGTTTTTTGTTGTTTTTTTTTTTTTTCTTGCAGAGCAAGGTTGACTGCAAAGAGCTCATTTTCAGCTGGAATTTGCAGTCCTAAATTCTCTGAGTGGGATGAGACAGGGGGGTTTAAAGTTTAAAAGGGATCGAAAGAATAACTAATT
>NW_010108340.1:0-11839 GCF_000699245.1 Pterocles gutturalis | reverse complement strand
TTGGCCTCAGCCCATCGGTCCAGCCTGATTAATGCCAGGGGTGTACTGCTCTATTGGGTTTACATAGCAACATTTTGATAGAGGGTGGAATACAGGGTTAGTTTCTGTAAGAAGGTGCCAGACTTTGAGATGTACCCGCTGCTGGCCAAAGCTGAGCCCATCACCAACAGTGGTAGCACCTCTGCAATAATATATTTAAGAAAGGGTTAAAAGAAAAAAAACAACACTATGCAACAGCAGCTGGGAGAGAGGAGTGAGAGAATATGTGAGAGAATATGTGACAGAAAAAACTATGCAGATAACAAGGTAAGTGCAGAAGGAGGGGAGGAGGTGCTCCACGCGCCAGAGCAGAAATTTCTCTGGAGCCCATGGTGAAGACCCTGGTGAGGCAGCTGTGCCCCTGCAGCCATGGAGGTAATGGGGGATCAGAGATACACCTGCAGCCTCTGGAGGACCCCGCGCCCAAGCAGGTGGACACGCCCTGAAGGAGACTGTGACCTGATGGAGAGCCCATGCAGTAGCAGGGTCCTGGCAGGAGCTGTGGCGCCACCAGGGACCCAGGCTGAAGCAGTCTATTCCTGAAGGGCTGCACTCCATGTAGAGTACCCACGCTGAAGCAGTTCATGAAGAACTGCAGCCTGTGGGAAATACTCACTTTGGAGAAGTTTGTGGAGGGCTGTCTCCCATGGGTGGGATCCAATGCTGGAGCAGGGGAAGAGAGTGAGGATGAAGGAGCAGCAGAGACAACGTAAGATGAACTGAGAGCAATCCCCATTCCCCATCTCCCTGTGCTGCTCGGGGGAAGGAGTTTGAGAAATTGAGAGTGAAGCTGAGCCTGGGAAGAAGAGAGAGGTGGGGGGAAGGTGTTTGTACATCTGTTCTTATTTCTTACTATCCTACTCTGCTTAATTGTCAATAAATGACATTATTTTTCCCCAAGTTGAGTCTGTTTTGCCCTGACAGTAATTGCTGAGTGATCTCCCTGTCCTTACTTCAGTCTGTGAGCTTTTCATATTTTCTCCCCCTGTCCTGTTGGGAGGGCAGAGATAGAGCAGCTTGGTGGGCACCTGGCAGCCAGTCAGGGTCAGCCCACCATGACTGGCAAACTAACAAAAGGGTATGGGGCAGGACTAGAAAGGTGGTTCTCAGTGTAATGAATCCTCAGGCTACATGGCAAGATGAGAGGCAAGTTGATGAGGAAATCTGAGTTGCACAAAGGCTCCTGCAATGGATTAAATCTTTCAGTTCATCAGCAGGCATCGCTGTGTCATTCAGCTTAGTCAGTTCTGCTCCAAACCCCATCCCTTTTCCCTTTCTGAAAGAGGCTGCTGCAGATTTCAAAGCCAGTTATTGGTTTTCCATGAGCTACAACAACCTCACATCACTTAGCCTACCATCTTTGAGCCCTGGTGCTGACAGTCATCTGCCAGCTGAGGCTTTGAACACTGTCATGTTTTCATCAGCCCAGAAGGACTCTGTGTCTGCCCCAAAAGTGTTCCTTGCTTCAGGGACCAGTGGTGGGATGACTCCAAAGACCTTTCCCATTTTCCTCTATCTAGGCAGGTTTCCCAGAACAAAGCAAGCTAGTGGAGTCTGGAAGTGCAGAAGCTGCTGAATTTTCCTTTTCTCGCTCCCAAGAACTGCTGACAAAGCCTTCTTGTATTTGTGGGCTTTTATACTGAGCCCTGTGCTCAGTCTTGTATTAGCTGGGCAGCCACACTGTGGGTCTGGCTTTTAAGAGAACCACAGATCTTGCAGCACACGCCTTTTTGTGCACTTTCACCTCCAGGCAGGCTGGGATTTTTCTATTGTTTGCCATAACCCATGAATGCAAACATCAAACCGCCTTGCTGATTAAAGAACCACAAACAATCGAAGTAAATATTCACTCTGAATTTAACCATAGGAACAAAATGGCAAAACCTGAGGCATTTAGCTCTCATGAAGACATGGTGCTGTGTTCACAATAGCATTCCTCCACTAACAACCCTGTCTGCAAGGAAAATAGGTGGTATGTTTTTGATGCTTCTATTCTCAGAGATAAGGGCACAAGATGGTATTATATCAGAGTGACAATGTTGCATCATTGGAGCACCTTAGTGTTGTAAACTACCTCTCTGCAGACACATTCAGAGACAAAAGATATTTGTTGAAACCATGTGATGTTGCACAAAGACCTCTGCCTCTAGCTAAGGGCTGGTACACCAGGTCAGCGTGTGTGAGCAAAATGCCAGATGAGCAGTCTCATGGCCAGAGCTCTCAGTTATAGCAGGCATGACTGCAACAGCTCCCCTTCCACTCTCCTCGCTGCTTTCCTTGGAGGTGTTGCTTATAGGAACCAGAGGCAAAATAATTACTCTGCCTATCTGTGCCAGTTCCTTAAGTCTTTCCTCCTGTGGTTTGGTGTTTTTTTCCATCACACCAAGATGTTGGTAACAGGACTGTCTCCCTCTCTCCAGCAGCTTGGCAGAGGACAGATCTTGTTGCTGTGTCCCATCAAATGAACATTTGCGACAAAAGTAACTAAAAGCTGTATCTGAAGCTGTATTAGAAGTGAAAGGTTCTCCCTCTGTTCACCTAGGTGACCCCTCTTACTGACATTAATCAGCAAAGTAAAAGGAAGTTGCAATGACCTCTGATAAGACAAATAGTCCTATCGTGTCTTAGTTCCTGCAGTCCTTGTTCAAATAAATTATTTTGTTAAAACAAATGAGTCTTTTTGACAAGAGTGTTATGACCCTTTTTACTTTTCTCAGAAGATCTACTTTTTCTTACCATGTGGTAATTGCTTGAAGCGGTAAAGAACCCTTTTGTTACCCTGCTGCTTCTGAAGTGGTCTTATCTTTCTGAGTGCATAAGACAGGCAAGGGACAAGGCAATTAGTTTATGAAAAAAAAATATTAGCTTATTTATATAATTATTAATAAAAATGATTTAGTTTTTCTTTTTCTAAGTGTCTATCCTACCCTGTGTGCTTGTGCATCTCACTAGAAAGTGACCTTTCAATAAGCATTACTGAAATAAGTGAAGATGAGGCCTAGGATGCCCGTATTCAGTGCAATGCTACAAAAGCAAAATGTTGCACTGCTGTTATCCTTTAGAGGATGTTAGCCCTGATCAAATATCAAAAACACTGCTAATTCTACTTCAAGAGAATTCTAGGAGATGTTTAGGGGCAATTTTCCTATGTTTGTTATTTCAAGCCTCACTTAAATTCATTAGCTCCTGCTGCATATTCCTGACAATCCATGTAAATGTGGATATGATGCCATTTGTGATGGGAGGATTAAGACTAACCTCAGGTGGGAAACAAGCAACATCAGAAGTACATAAGTCTTAAGAAATAGTTCTCAGAAGCCCAAAACCTTAAGTAGTATGCAATGAAGGAATAAAAATGCAGAAGATATGGTGTACCAGAAATTTGGGCAAAAGGCTGTGCAGAGGAAAAAGCAAGGCAATGAAATCCTGAACCATGTAGTTGTATTCTTAGTTTTGTAAAATCCTGTAAAGTCTTTGCAGCCCTCTGATTCTGGATCCTCTCGGCCCAACTAGAAAAGGCCATTCTCATTCACAGGTTTGTTTATGGTCAGAGGATTGGACTGTAGGGTTCTCAACTGGGAAATAGTCCAGTATGCTGTGAAACTGGCTTTACCTTGGGATGATGAGCTATCTAAAGCAATTTCCCATGCAGGGAGGCCAGTGCCCACTTTCCAGTTATCCAAGTATTTATTGCAACTTTTTAAACATCTCGTAATGTGAACATCAAGGTTGCTACTATTGGGGGTGGGGTGGGGGTTTATGGGCCCTATGGCATGGTTTATTGGACAGGGCTGTGGAAATTTCTTAATTACAGAGAAGCTTAAATTTAGAAGGCATGTCGGTCCCATGGAGGATTTTTCTTCACGGGTGTGGATAGCTTTCCTCAGTGGGAAAGCTATCCAAATGAGCAGCTGCACGTATTTGATCACAGTTTTCCGAGCCGTGACAGCACTGATTATTGTATTGATAATGGCCATCTCCAGTCATCCTGCCACTAGCTGACTGCGCTGGCATAACCTCACTAAATGGGGGCAGGGAGGAGGAGGACCTGACTTTTCTTTGTGCAGTTACCTAAGTGGCCTTGCTTAGGAAACCTGCTTTGAGAAGAGAATTTTCTTAGACGTGCAATACTATGTGACTTTGCACTGCAGTGCTGCTCAGGAATGCAATGCAAACAACTCATTGAAGTTTGGGGTGAGGCTGGGGCTCTCTCAGCTGCCCCTACAGCAGGGCAGCTGCTGTGGTTATGTTTGAGTGAGCACCGCTGTGGCAGACTCCGCCAGCCCGGGCAGCGGCTGAGCCGGGGGCACTGCGCTGGTGGCGGGCTTTACCTGCTGGTGGCTGCAACGTCTGCCTGCGAGCACTGACAAAAACAGTTGCAAGTCCCTCGTGCCAAATGGCTTTGGCACTTTGGAGTGGGACAAAATGCCTGCCCTACCAGCGCTGCATTGGCCTCCGCGTTGGTGCTGGATGGATATCTGAAATGCTGCTCTGTGGGAGGCAGGTGGATGTCTCACACAGTGAGGCACACCTTCTTAGAGAAGAAATCATTATGTCTCATTATAGCATGTAGGCTGGTGACACTATGGGCCACTACATCTATGTAGGTCAGAACAGTTTAATTTTTGCTCTAAGTGTTTGGTTAGGCAAGTGTGTTTTAAGAGGCTGAAAATCTCATTTCAAATTGTTTTAGTAAGCAGTCATCTTGATGTAACTTTGCAGTTCTAGGTTTTAGAAAGCTGCTGCATTAGCCACAGTTTTTCCTTCTGTCATATATTTCCAATGCTCTGGTTGCGATTCAGAAAATGAGTGAGGAAGCTCTTGACCAAAACACAGGATGGCAATTTAATTCCCATTCAAGGACTGAGCTGGGTACATTTTGTCAGTCTCTGAGGAAAACAGCAGATAGTTGTAAACAGATAGAAGTGGGTGGTTCTAGTCAATAAAAAGAAATACTGGGACTTGGACCTGTAGCAGCAGTATCATCCTGATGTTGTCCAGCTCCAGCAAATGGGTTTGCAAACAGACTTCTGAATGTTTTTTTAAGAGATACAGAGCTGCATGGGCATCCATCGCATCATCCTATGCATGTTCATGTTAAGAAAAATCGTTTGCATTTAATACAGACATTTAAAATCATCAAAATGAGTCTCATTTTCCAGCTCTGTTCACCATGCAGCCATGTTCCCCTGGGCTGCTCCCACTCTGCCTGTTATGACGAATCCTCCTTATGCCAACTGAACACCAAACGTCTGCTGCAACTTACAGAAAGAGTAATTGGCTTGGAACCTACTACCTAAAACATCGAAAAATGAACAAACCTTGCTGCACTGGCCTCTGCTTTTGTGGCTGTTGCCAATAGCTCCTTCTTGAAAAGAGCACCACGGGGAATTGGCCAGGGTACAGTGCTTGGACATCTACCAAAGTTTACCCTCCTCCCCGACTTACCTTCCTTTCTTTTCATTCACCCACTGTTAATATCCGCCCTCCCCACCGTCCCCCTTCCCTCCAAACCCAGAGTGTTGCTTGCTGAAATGTGACTAATTCCTTATTTCCACCTTCTGAAATGTTTTTCTCCTTTATGGATGCGAATCAAAGCACTACACAAAGCCCTCACATCCATGCATTACCTCTGCTGCTTAATGAATACACCATATACATGAGATGATTGTTACAGCTCCAGTAGGTGAAATTGTGACAAGTGGAAAAAGCTGTGGAGTGCCAAAAGGTACATTAGCATCAGCCACCTGGAAAGTGTGCTCTTCTTCAAGGATTATGATTCTTTGCATTTTTTACTGTTCCTACAAATATGATTCCCTAAGGAAAACTGTTTCAGAATATCCATTTCCCTAGTGTTGCCATATTTCATTAAATCAGAGGACTTCAATCAATTCCAAGTAATACTCCTCTTCCTCCTAGAGGTGATGTTTCAAGAACCGGCCTTGCATAGCAGCCTACCTCTCACATTTGGTGAGGGATCGTGGTGAGTGACAGCAGGTGGAAAAGATAAACCCCAGCTCCTGTGTGGTGCATGAGGGCTCCTCACACCGTTGCTGTATCAACAGGAGTCATTAATCTGAGCTTCCTACCAGGAAATGCACAAATGCAAAATATGTTCATGTTGCCTAGCAGATATTTCAAGTCAATTATAACCTACAAAGGCTCATGTAATGGTGAGAGATTTAAAAAGCAAACCAGAAGCCAACAGCCCCTTCATGGCACTGGAGGCATAGGATGGGCGAAATCAAGCACATTCCTGGGAAAAAATTGCCCATGACGCCTGACTTGCAGAGCACTGGTAGAAGACTAGCACTCACTGAATGCTGACATCAATATATGAAGCTTTCTAACTGCTTAGCATTTTGAGGAAAAATTACATGTATCCATAGAGGGTGGCTCACTTTCATGCTGAAATATCTCCTACCCTCAAAGTCACCGCTGGACTGATAGAGCTCATCATGAGCCTTCCATATGTCAACACCTTCTTGAACTGGTGGAAAATCAGAGTAAGCTAATTTCAGTGTTATCTACCAGATCTCCAGCCCTGCTCTGTGCATATGTCATGGCATACCAGGAGTGTCTTCTACTACAAGCCAAGTCCAAAAGTGAAGCATCCACTTCACTTCAAAGAACTGGTAAACCAAACATGACACCCTCCTCTTATTTTCTGCTAATAGGGTCGGTTACTATCTTGTGTCTAAAAACAGATAATAAAATTTTTGGAAAAAATAAGATAAATCTGGTGTAGACAATCCATGCCACGAAAACCTCCCACAAATGCTTAAACAGCTATGTTGTAACAAATTAATGTGCCTTTTGCATGACAGCTCAATCACTCATAAATGTGGTTATACCATTATGCATCATATTTCAGTATGCAAGCTTGGTATTCAGCAAATTATTGCCAACTCCACCAGCACTCTGTGTTTTCTGAGCTTAATAGGAAACCTGCTTGAAGTCTGAACTCATAATTTCTATTAGCTTGTGTGAAGGTGGAAAGTCACATCTTGTGTACTGGTGATAGATGGAATTAGCACTGATGGCAGAAATGAATCATATTGCCTGAGGCTGGCTGATTCCTGGTAATGATGTAGTGGACCATTTAGCAATGTGTTCAACATGCTCTGTGCCCCCAAACCCAACAGCATAACCTGGGCAAAGCTGGTGAGCCCAATACATGGAGACAGAGCTCCAGAAACTGGAATTATCTTTTCAGTAGATGTATTCACAGCCCCAGCTGTGGCTAAGCTTTGTCACGAGGCTGAATGTTGTATTCTTATAAATTCAGAAAGCTTAATGCTTTTCCATAGCCGGGTTAAGCTATCAATGTTGCTCATGAAAGGTTATTTCTGATCCCATGCCATTTACTCCCATGCTTACTCTGGATAAGCATTAGGAAACTGATCCAGGTTAAAACTAAACAGTTTGGCCAAAAAAACACCTTCAGCATAGGTCAGTACCCAATACAGTCAGCTGAGCAGTCAAATCGGTGTCAATGCTAGCACAGACTGTGGGAGTAAGTAGATGGGACCAGTCCCAATCAGTTTTACTGATATGCCTTTGAAGTACTTCTAACAATCACTGGCAGATCCAGGACTTGATTTTCAATAAGCTTTAATGTCACAGTCACTGTATACGGATCTACAGTGAGGACTACATAATTACTATTTGGGAGGCAAATTACAATTAAATATTTGTAAATTTATTTATTGATCAGTGCACATTTTAAAATAAATTACAGTAGAATAGTTTTAAAGGGAGTTGTAACCTGTGGCTGCAACCAGCATATTTCATAGACTTAATACAAAAAAAGCATCCCAACTATTAAGCCTACAACATCTTTTACTCTGAAAGTGTTTTGTGTCCTCGTGTAACTGTTTGCGCTCATGGAATTGTGTTATACCACTAAATCTGCAATTTATTCCAGATTTCAGTTAACAACAGCCAACAGCTGTTCTTAAGGAATAAGAAAATGTTAAAGAGTAAATAGTGCATAATATAATAATAATATGCATAATTGTGCATAGTCTTCCATGATTAGCTGTGATCATAGAAAAAGATATATGGAATATGGAATGGGAATTGAATTTGAAATTCAAATAAATGCAATATTCCCAAACTGCAGAATTCAGGATCACAATCAGTGTGAAATCTTCACCAAAGGTTTTGATCTATGGGAATGTATACTACCCAGGCCTCTTCCATTAAACTGTTTTCACAAATATGAAAACCTAATAAACTTTCTTTAGTTAACCCTAGTTTCAGCAGGGGACATGGTACTTTTTTATTATTTTAACCCATATATAGAAAGTACTGTCAATTCATGAAAACTTTTGAGGGGCATGCATAGAGATCTTCTATGGAGGTGGAGATCAGAAAATAAAATAAAGTGCTGAAGATCTATAGAAACCTTCTGAAGCTCAAAAATCACTTTCTGTTTCTAGGAAGAGGCCCTATTCACATGCATACACATAAAAATAGGACTAGCTTTAAAAATTAAACTCTTAAAATCAATGTTGTATTTAAGTGGCTCCCCTCCCTTCTCCTGGAGAACGAGACAAGGAATACTGAAATCAGAATAATTGTGTTGTGATGAAACAGGTATTGTACTTGGTAAGAATGTATCATTATGTAGACAGGGCAAGATTTTCTAACAATTTAATTTTCTGGATCTGAAGAAACAAGGGTTTTTGGTATATCAAATCATGGCAGAGTAGAGTGCTACTTGGGACCAAGACTACGTTCAGAGACTTGGTTGCTAATGCAGCACCTTCTCACTTAAAAATTAAAAAAGGCACAAAAAGGATTAATTTACTCATACAACTGCTTTAGACAGCTAAATAGACTAAAGACAAAGTGTGAACAGGCTGGCTCTTTCTTTAAGAGGTCAAAACCCTTTATTTTTAGAGCTGGTTATATTAAAACATCTGCTCTTCAAGACACACCTCTATAGACAGTACTAAACTTCCATAACGTCAACAATCAAGGAAAAGAACCCTCTAGTGGATTGATATCTCATGGCTTTATCTTGGTCTTTCTTTCCCTTTAGAACTATCTTTTTTTTTTTTTCTCAACTGGCAATTTCAAGAACTTCCCATGAGCTAAAGAATTAATTATCAGTCTTTTAAACAATTTAGCATGTGCTTCAGAGGAGTAAATCAGTGCTTAAGGAATTAACTTTGAGAGTGACAAATATAAAAACTGAGCCAAATACAGAGTAGACAATATTGTGCTTTGCAGGTATATTTAATGCAGGTGTGCATATTACTATGATCAGTCGTACAATTAAGTCTTCTGATTGCCACAGTAATCTGCAGCACAATTGAGAAAGTAACACACATACCAGTTGCAGTCAAAAGGAAATAAATCCTGTATATGATGGTTTCCAATGTATTTATTAAGAAACCTTCCCTTGAAGAAACTTGCAGAAGCCCCTGGTATACACGCTAACTCAATGCAACAAGACTGCCCATAAAACTATGGTTTAATCCACTTGGCAACAAAAAGGTCAAGTGACATGAAAAAATTTCTCAAGCCTGCAAATTACTTATTCACACTAACAGGTTACTCTTCAGAGAATTTTCACCACTAATTTGTCCATAGGCTGCAAGTGTTTTTCTAATGCAAATATAACTTATGAAAAAGAAAAAGGATAGGCCACCAACCGAAAGAAAACATTTATTGAATCAAAGTCAATACTTTCCTTTTAATATCTACAAGCCAACACTGAACTGACTTTATTCAAGAATGAACACAATGTACAAAAAAAGTATGTCTGTTATAAAAATATGTCAATTTTTTTTTCCTGGCTATTGAGCTGAAACATTTTGACAAGTGCAAGATACGTTTGGCAATCAAATTTAAGCCTCTATTACCAATGACAAAGTTAAAATCATTTTATAGTCAGAGTATATTTAAAACTCATTGATAAACTGGCATTGGAAATGTTGACCCCTTAAAAAAATATCACTGCACTGCCATGTGTTTATGCACCCAGACAATTGAACATCTTGATCTTCTAATGTCATAAATCAGTACCTTTATAAGTGAAGACTATCCAAACTAATTTGAACTATTCAACCAGATAACTGACACCTATCATTGGAATACAATTTAGGGAAGGCAAACTACCTCCATGGCCCTGTAGGTAGGTTCATACATGTTTAAATGTACCTGACAGCTGTTGCAATGTGAAATCAGGGACAGGATGGAAAAAGAATGGAGAATCATTTATGACAGCAGTCTATATTTATGAACACGTGTGTTTTTGTACAAAAATGGATTTGACTAGGCTCAGTTTGACTTATTTGTTTGGATGGGTTTTTTTCCCCACATAAAAATTTAACTCAACCAGGACTCAGTTCATTGACTTCTCTCAAACCACCACCAAGGAGGGGGAAAAAAGGGACCATTTACAGAGACAATCTGAAAACAGTGCAATATTAAAATATTTCACAACGTGTGAAAGAACATGCTTTGGAACCTGAGCAAAAGGCATTTTACTGACTTTGTAAAAAGTCACCCTGTATGTTGTTTTCATTGGCATCTGTTCTGCCCAATTAGTGTGTTGCTC
This sequence comes from Pterocles gutturalis, assembly GCF_000699245.1. NCBI lineage: Eukaryota > Metazoa > Chordata > Aves > Pterocliformes > Pteroclidae > Pterocles > Pterocles gutturalis. Next base: position 1,227 of record NW_010108340.1, on the reverse strand, counting down.
TTAGCAACTTCCATGGCCCCTAAATATTTAGTACAGAGAAACTGCCAACTACTTAGAGGTCTACTAAACTTTTCAGCTAATATTGCAGGCAGTCCGACATGCTGCTACTGGAAGTGACCATACAACCTAAAATTAAAAAAAATTGTAGAAAGAAAAAGCAGCAGCCCAACATGATGCTTTTCTTTTTTAAATAGACTAAAGCACTTCCACAACACTTAGGTACGGTACTACACTGGTTTACAGTCTCAAGGTCAGCTCTTTCAAAATAAATATACTGAACATTTACAACAAATGCCTCATGAATGCAAGCTCACTCTTTATTATTTCAAGACCAGTTGGATAAAAACTAAAATAAAGACAGAACTCTGAAGCAGCTAAGTTACAAGTCCTTTTTCAGAAACAGGCATGACTTGGTGCCACAGCAAAATTTTTCACTAGTCTGCAGTAAGCAATTTTCTTTATTCTTCTAGCACCAAGCGGGCCACCATATAAAGCAACCTCACAACGCATGCGGTCATCTACTCTGCTGATTTTGTGTGAAATAATGATTTGTGCTTGCAGGTCGTAGACCTTTCAAAAATGGGTAAGAAAAACAGACGACTCAAGACATCAATGGAAACTCATTTCTAAATTACTTAAGTGGAGCAAACATTTAAAGACTAAAAAGCAACAGAATGTTGTGCATTAGTATTTGTGAGGGATGAGGGAAGCTAAGATTGGTGCTTCAATTTGCCTTAAAACAAACAAAAAACTAAAACCGATCCTAAACATCTCTATGTCCATGATACTGATAGCGGCCAATGTGTGCATGCCACTGAAAGGCACGGTCAGACCAATCTGATAAATGGCATTATCAGAGCAGAAGAGTAACTTTTCACTGGAGTAGTCACAAAGGGTGAACAATGAGCCATCACTTCTCTTGTCACGAGCACGGAAAGCAGTCACCAAGGCAAAAGAAGGGACACACAGGAAAGAAGATACAGGAACTCACACAAACCTGGAAGACAGAAAACATACAATAAACTGAGTTTTGAACATTCTCAGTGACCATTTTCCTACTGTAACATTGCTATTTACTGATTTAAGACCATACATATTATGCTTAAATGGATGGAACTGCTGCAAAAGTGGTACCCTAATAATTTCACAAAATTCTTCTGAAATTTGTTATACAACTAATGTCACTTGGAAAGTTTTGCTTACAATCACAGAATCACAGAATGTTAG
>NW_010108339.1:0-1063 GCF_000699245.1 Pterocles gutturalis | reverse complement strand
TCCAACCCAAACCATTCCACGATTCTATGGTTCTATGATGATTCCTCCGGGACTGTGACCGCTGGGATCCCAAATGCCAAAGCTGCTGCAAGGGTGTGGGTGGAGGACATGGGCTCTCCTCCAGGTCCCCACTCAGGCTGAAGGTGGGATGAGGCACTGCCGGTGATGTCCCCTGAGCTCTGCCAGGGCTGGTGGGCTCTGGGAGGTGTCACCTCTCCTCTCCGTAGGCACAGGGAGGTGACACGTCTCCTCTCCAGCTTTCTGCTGCAGACGTCAGGCGTCTTTGAAACCAAAGCAGGTGTAAACAGGGTGGAGGCAGACTTTGAGCCCTCTCATTCCAGCGCTGCCATGCCAGGGCAAGGATTAACAAGTTTTGGGCAGCTGCAGCCCAGCAAGCTCACCTTTCCCACACCGTCTCGTGTGGGTGTCCCCCAGTGTGCATGGAGGTGTGTGATCCTGCTGGCGAGGAGGAGGATGGCTCCTGGGACTCACATCCCACCCTCCTCGATTTGGCTTGTGGTTCCTGGCAGGGGCAAACAGAACGTGGCCACGGGCTGGTCTCAGCGGGGTGGCCTGTGGCTCCCAGCACAGCCCCACTGAGGATCCGTGGGCATGGTGGGTGGCACAGAATGTGGGGTTAGACCTGTCAATGGGATGATTTCAGTTCTGTCCCCCCCCCCCCCCCAGCCAGCTGTGAGGGTCCTGGGTCCGTACACCCCTCTGTACACGGCTGGTGAGGCAGCACACCCATGGGGCATGCCCCGGAGGGAGGATGGGGGCAAGGAGATGGGGTGGTTTGGTTTTTCCCAGCTCTGCAGCTGGCAGTGTACACAAGCAGTTAATCCCAGGCCACACAGAGCTGGCTCTCACCTGGCTGGAGCAGCGCCTGGCAGAGGGAGGGACGAGGGCACGGCTCCGCACCTTGCCAGGGCAGGCATCACTGCAAAAATATTTGCCGAAAAAAAGTTCAGCTCCACCCTGAGGAAAACTGCGGCCGGGAGCACATCCCGCTCCGGGTTTGCAGACGGAGCGTGGCGGTGAGTGGTGCAGGGGGTAATGCGCA
>NW_010108338.1:0-875 GCF_000699245.1 Pterocles gutturalis | reverse complement strand
GGGATTCTTGGGGACTTTGTGCTGCAAAGTGCCAGCCCGGGACCCTCCCAGTACAGTGGGAGCATTCCCAGTATGGTGGGAGCATCCCACCAGTGCAGCATGAGCATCCCCAGTATGGCAGGGGGATTCCCCGCATTGGGCAAGGAACCCTTGAGCACTCCCAGTACAGTGTGAGCGTTCCCAGTATTCCCAGTATGGTGGGAACATCCCCAGTATGGTGTGAGGATCACCAGTATGGTGGGAGCATCCCCAGTACAGCAGGAGCATCCCCAGTATGGTGCCAGCATTCCCAGTACAGTGGGAGCATCCCCAGTATGGTGGGAGCATTCCCAGTATGGAACAAGCATCCCCAGTATGGTGGGAGCATTCCAAGTATGGAGAAAGCATCCCCAGTATGGTGTTAGGATCCCCAGTATGGTGTGAGCATCCTACCAGTACAGCAGCAGCATCCCCAGTACAGTGCCAGCATCCCCAGTACGGTGCCAGCATTCCCAGTATGGTGGGAGCATTCCCAGTACGGTGCCAGTATTCCCAGTACAGTGCCAGCATCCCCAATACGGTGCCAGCATCCCCAGTACGGTGCCAGCATTCCCAGTACGGTGGGAGCACTCCCAGTACGGTGCCAGCATTCCCAGTACAGTGCCAGCATCCCCAATACAGTGCCAGCATCCCCAGTACGGTGCCAGCATTCCCAGTACGGTGGGAGCACTCCCAGTACGGTGCCAGCACTCCCAGTACGGTGCCAGCATTCCCAGTACGGTGGGAGCATTCCCAGTACGGTGCCAGCATTCCCAGTTAAGGTCCCTTCCCACTCAAACCAGTCCGGGATTCTGTGATTTATTATCGACCAGTTCCACCGCACGTCGCTGTCCCCA
>NW_010108337.1:1135-4226 GCF_000699245.1 Pterocles gutturalis | reverse complement strand
CCGGCTGCTGTGGCACGTCGTACCACCAGCTACCCCAGGACACGGGGCTGGGGTCCCTCCCCTCCCGCCTGCCCTGGCACCAACTACAGCAGGGACAGCGGCTGGGCCCACCCCCGAACGGGGGGGCGCCCCCACCCCCAGCACCTGCCCAGAGCCAGCCCAGGGCCAGGACAGGGCCAGGATCCATTCCTGCATGGACGGGGACGGTCACAGCAGTCAGAGCGAGGGGCTCTGGCTGTCCCCTGGTGCTGCACTGGCCTCCCTCGTTAGACGGATCCCACTGGCAGGTGAAGCCTCTTCGGTTGCATCACTGCATTGAACGTGGTGGGTTTTTTGAGGAGACCTTTCCGCTGAGCTGTCTGAGCTCTATTCCCCTGGCTCAGCAGCTGCCACACGCTGCCCACCGCATCTCTCGGAAAGTCCAACCAAACCCGTCCAACGATGGTGCCCCGCAGGCTGCAGGGCTGCTCCCGCCAGTGGAGCAGGATGGACGTCGGTGCCCCAGCGCGTGGCACTGCAGCCTGCAGCCCCCTTCTGGGGGACGGTCCAGCTCCCTGGAGGGGACCCCCTGTGCAGGGACACCCCCTCACCCCCAGCACAGAGGCTGGGCAGCCTCACACCCAGCTCGGGTACCGGGCAGAGGGGTCCAAGGGAGCCGCCAGTGCCACGGCTCCGGGTGAGCCTGGAAGATCGATGACCTTTTTTCAGTGTTTGCTTGGGGCAGAGCCCTCGCTGCAAGCCAGCGGGCTCGTGCTCCAGGGCTCCACTGAGAGAATATCCTGGTGTGAGAATGAGCTCCTGGTGAGGTGCAATTTGGAGAACCTGAATGGGGGCTTCAAAACTGGTTGCAAAGAAAGAGATTAGGATCAGTATTTGTCCTCCTTTTTCCCTTTTCCTTCCTAGTGGAGCAAAAATATTCCTGTTTATTCCTGCAAACCCTTGGGGGCTGTGTGGTAAACTCCCAGCGGGAATCGCTGTCTCAGGAGATCAGAGATCCCGAGAACATCCCCTTGCCAAATTTACAGTTACTGTTAGCTCTAATCAGCCGTGTTTATCTCTGCCTGCGGTGGTACTTGGGAAACGAGCACAGGTCAAACACGGGACAGTTCCCTCATTGTCACCAGATAACCGAAACCTCCCTCCAGTCACACCGAACCCCTCCAGCATGGACGCCTTCCTCGCCTTCTCCTGCAGCCGGGCTCCAGGCTCTGGCACATCCGGGCGCAGGGAGCAAATCTGCGGCTCCCACTCAAGTGGTGCTGCTGGGAAAGGGCCCGGCGAGGAAGAGCCCCCGGCTGCTCCCGGCATCCCAACCACGGTTCTCGCAGCCGCCAGTGACTCCAGCCCCGTCCCGCTCGGCAGAGCCTGCTCCCGAGAGCAGGGACAGCGGTGACGCCTGTGTGCTCACACCCTCCCTACTGTATATTCTTCCTAAGAAAATAAAGCATCACTGTCCTATTAATTATGTGAGTTATGGAGCAATATTTTTCCCAGAGTCACCTATTGGTTCACATCTTCGTTTTCCAGGCAGCTTAGCCAGTAGCCTGGCAACACGGTGACCTTGTGCTCTGCTCAGCTTTGAGCGTTTTATTAGCCACACTGGACTCTCTCCACCGCTTCATATTGCTGAGCCCCTCATTAGTACAATTAATAAGCTGCTTCTGTCAATTCAATCAAATGCCAGGCTCGACAGCAGGAGAAAGCTTTGGCAGATCAAGTAGGGGAGATTCTGGGTAGCACTGGGAAATTGCAGGAAACCTTTCATCTCCCCCAAGGAGCCGAACAAGAATGGAATTGTGGGATTGGGATTTTCTCAGGTCATGTTTATTTATCGCCGGCTCGTTAGTATAATAAATCAGGTCCCCTGTCACTTTGAATGAAGTCATAGGTTTGCTGGAAGGAACTTGGCAGAACACCTTGATATTATTAGTGATGGTGCGGACAAAGACTCCCGAAAGGCAATGCCCTGGCCAGGGTGACAGGCACCCTCACACGCACCCACTCATTCTTGCGCCCCGCCGGCAGAAGGCCACTGCCAGCCTGGTCATCTCAGGGCAGCGCTGGGGACCGGGATGGTCTCGGGACACAACGTCCAGCGCAGCTGCGAGGCGCCGGCAGCGGCCGGCCGTGGGAAGGGATGCTGCTCCTGCTCCTGCTGCCGGCTCCAGGAGATGTGCACAGTGGGAGACATCCCAGTGCCGTCCCCGCTCCCCTCCGGCTGCCCGCACACGTCGTCAGGATGCAGCCGGGCCGGAGCATGGCGCTGGGCGGGCAGTGCGGGCGCTGGTGCTCCGCTGGCAGTCACGTGTACTGGGCACACACGATGGCGCTTCGCCTTCCACACCTCTCTGCATCCTGCCAGACTTTGCCCCGGCTCTGACGTCCGCATGCTCTTTGGATCCCGCAGCGGCTCCAGGAGTCGCGGTGCTGGCAGTGCCGGGAGGGACACGGCTGCCACTGCAGTGCACAGCCCCTGAACGCTGTCAGTCCCCATGTCCTCTGAGGTGGCTTTGCAGAGCCCTCAGCATGACACCTCCACCTGAACCGGGCACCCCAGCCAGGGTGGTCTGCCAGAGATGCTCAGGAGGTCATCGGTCTCCTTTCCTGGATCCGGTGCTTTTCCATGCCGGAGAGCAGATCCGCAGGGCGAGTCCTATTCTGTCACTGGAGTAACACTGGGTGGTGATGACGAAGAGCTGTGACAGTCGTAGTCTGAGTGCCCCAAATACAGCAACATCTCAGGTGTATGTCCCAAAAATGTTCCTAAAATAAACTTCCTCAGGAAATCCTTTCATCTGGTCTGATGAGGAAAACATAAATCCGAATAAAGTCAGGTTTTTTAAAAGATTAATTTCCATTTAGTTTAAAGGTTGTAAAATAACATCTCTATTTTATTGTTCAGTTTATCGCACTATCTGGTCTCCACGCTGGGATAAATATTAAACTGTTCCTAATTTATTGTGCACAAACCCACTCTAGGGAGACAGTTAACTCTCGATTTCTGAGCTGGTCCCGCACTACGTGGAAATGCAGGATCACTCGACCTGGCTGCAGGAGCCTTCCCCAGGCCAACGCATCCCCATCCCCGGCA
>NW_010108337.1:545-1115 GCF_000699245.1 Pterocles gutturalis | reverse complement strand
GGGAAGCGCCCGGGGCCGTGCTCCCGCTCATTATCTCGCTTGACTCCGGCTGACCCAGAGATGTCGAAGGAAACAAACACAAGGCGGGGACGGGAGGGAGGGGAAGGGCTGTAGGTGTTGGCCACACGTCTGCAGAGCCCCGCTCCAGCTGAAGATGCCATTGTGCTGCAGCGATTTCCCAGGAAAAACAGGCCTGGAGATCTCCTTACGGCTCCTGGGAAGTGCGACTGGGAGGGTGTGGATTCGGGGTGGGGGCAGCCCGAAGGCCGCGGGGTGTTTGGTGTTTTTGTGACTTTATGACTGTGCCGTGGACGGCACCAGGAGCAGATGCGATTGCAGCAGCGCAGCTCTGCGGCTCCTGCTGCGCTGCAGTGGCACAGGACGAGGCGCCGGAGCCCAGCTCCAGCACGTGTGCCGTGGGACCACGATGGCCAGCAGCGCTCCCCCCTTCCTGCCAGCCAAGCGCAGTGCCGTGCACACAGGGACGTGGGTGTGCAGAGCCAGGGTCACCCCCTCGAATCCCACCCCTCGGGGCTTGGGTACAGCTGCCCGGGGGCAGGCTGGAGGAGA
>NW_010108337.1:0-534 GCF_000699245.1 Pterocles gutturalis | reverse complement strand
GCTCCAGCAAGCCCCACCCCTGGAGCATCCTCACTTCTGCGCGTCTGCAGGCGAGGGTGTCCATCCCCACAGTGCCAGGCATCTCCCAGGCTGCTCAGGAAAATCACTGGCATCTTTCACAGCTTTTGCAAAGCCTGCCCTAAATAAACCATGGCCCGAGCATCCTGTGGACCCCTGGTCACTGCCTGCCATCTGTGTGGCAGCACGGCAGGCTGTCTGGGGACACAACCCTCGCTCTCCCGCGCCGCAGGGGACCCTGCTGCCTCCGCCACCCCTGGACAGCCAGTGAATGCCCCCTCCCTCCTTATCTTCCCTTTAGCAGCGGGGGTCTTGGCATCTCCTTAGCCCCCGTTTCCTCTCCCCGCTCTTGTTGACACAGCATCCAAGGGAGAACAATGGGGCCACGGGCGGCAGAGTGACACCCTGCCCCTTCCTCTGGCCGCCCGCTCACCTTCCCGGGCATGGTCGGGGCACCCTGCCCCCGGGGACAAGGCGGTGGCATCCAGACGAAGCTGGGGCAGGCTCGATGCCCTG
>NW_010108336.1:0-18370 GCF_000699245.1 Pterocles gutturalis | reverse complement strand
GGCCCAGGGGAGGACCGGGACCGAGAGTGCGCCCCGAGGGGTCTCCCCTCCGCTGCTCCGTCCGCCTCCTTCCCGGGCCCCCGGGCTCTCCCCTCTCTTCCTGCCGCCGAGGGAGGCAGCGGCCCCGCACCGGCGTGTGGCTCCCTCCTCGAGGGGCTCGCGCTGCAAAGCGACGGCAAGGTGGCACGTGCTCCAGTTCACCCAGAACTTTGCGGTGGGTTAAAAATGGGTTCTTACTCCCTAAACTCCTCCTTCCTCCAGCCCTTCTTCCTTGTATCACACGTTCAATCTCTGCCACATCAGGTTCAGAAATTGCCTGTTTCCCGACTGGAAGCCTTCCCCTGGTCTGCCATCTTCACTGATGAGTAAGCTTGCTCCCCCCTGAGAGTAAGACTGGCTGTAAATCAATGCGAGGAAGGTGTAATTATAGCGATGCTGAGCCTACTGCTACAGAGAAGGTTTATATTTTATACCACCAGTTTTGTGAGTTTGTAACTACTGCAGAAAAAAAAAATTAAAGTCAAAATTTGCAGAACAGGAACTTCATCCTAAAAAAGCATTTTTAAAAATTAGTTTTACATTTCAAATTCTCCAGAAGTGAAGGAGGTTGCATTTTTTTAAAGTTGCCTTTTTTTTCCTTGCATTTTTTTAAGTAGAATTCATATTTGTCCTGTGTGATAATATACTAAAATCTGACACTTTTTCTTATTCACGACAAAAAAAAGGTGCTACGCTCCAGACAAAACATGAAAAAGGCATATGCAGGTGTTCATTTGAAAGCTATTAGTGTGTATTTGTCAGGACCCTCTATTCTGTTTGACAGAATATCAGTACTAAGGAAGAATGCATTGCAAATTTTCTGTCCTACAGTATCTTTAAAAAAAAAAAATAAATTTTTCCAGTCAGTGTTCATCTACTCATTAGACTGTTCTGATTATCTTAATGCACAGCTTCTACTTCCTCAATCACTAAATTGCTCTTGCCATCCTTTTTCCCTTTCTATCACAGATCTGCAATCCTCTTAAACTTCATAAATTTATTTCTAAACTTCTTAATTTCTTACAAATGGAAATGTACATCTATGTCAACTTTTTAACATGTTGATGCATTTTTTTCCATTCTCTGTGTTAAAAGTCAGCCTTCCTTCCCAGACATACAGCACTCCTAAAATCAAGATTCACCCTCTAACCCTGTACATGCAAGATTCTGATGGGCAAAACTCCCAGTCAGTGTTTTCCAAAGCCAACAGTACTTTCCTGGATAATCCTGATAATCATCCATCATCCCTTCATTTTGTCTTTCCTGCCATAGTAAGTTTTGGTTTCACCAATCAATTTCTAACAAGATAATAAGTTGTGATAGATATTGTAAATACTAAGAAAGAGCCAAATTAGTACTTCCATTGCAGGAAACTTAGAGCTTGAGCTCATACATTTATCAAGTTCTGATTCTCCTGATATCTATCCAGACATACAAGACTATTTCCAAACTGGACACCTTAGATGTCCAGTAGCAGGCTGTGACAGTTTTGACAGCACGTGTAGGACAGAAACTGGAAGAAGATGGAAGGAGAAAGACTGAAGTAAGATCAAAGGAGAGAATGAGATCCAAAATGAAAAAAAGTATAGGGATAATTGCAATGTGGGATATAGGCACACAGGATGCAAATCCATGAAAAACTCAGAGAAGAGAAATAGCTATTTTCCTGCTCTTTACCTCCATTCCCATATTGCAATGGGACTATTTCACAATTGCTAGCTCCCTCTGCTCTCTTAAAATTACACACAGCATCTGTGACCAATCTCACTATAATTTCACAGAATCATTGAACTGCTGCTTGGAAGGGCACTCACGAGGTTGTCCAGCCCAGGCTCACACTCAAAATGGGACTACCAATCATCAACACTAGATGACATCGACGACAGCTTTGTCTGAATCTCAGAAACCTCTAACAACAGAAATTCCCCAGCCTTTGTGGATAACCTGCTTCGGTGCTGCACCACATTCCTAATGAAGCAGATTTTCCTGATGTTTGATCTGAACCTTCCAATCAGGGGCCCTTGGCCCTCTGTGAACAGCATGCCACTGCTGAGAAGAGCTTGAGTTTGTTGTCTTTTGCAGCTACCCTTCAAGCAGCTGCAGGCTGCCATTAGATCACCCTTCACCTCCTCCACAGCAGATTCAGTAAGCTCAGCCCCTTCAAGCGCTCATCACTGCTCATGTGCTCCAGGCTCCAGCCATCCCATAGCCCTGTCCAGGGTTCTCCTTGACCCGCTAGCTGCAGTGACTTTGGCATGTAGTTTTGTTTTATTTAGGCTGAAGAGTGGACTGTTTGGCGGCTATCCACCCTTAGTCCATTGGAGCCCCCAGAACCTTTCCAGCGGGGTGGTGACACTGTCAGTCACATGCTGCGGGTTATCCTGACTGGGTGCCAAACTCTGCACTCCAACATGGGCTCTAGTATCAGCCCCTCATGGTGATCTGCTCTTCACCAGCTTCCAGACAGATGCGCAGCCATCAGTCTCTAGACGTTGATCCCACCTTACAGTTTGTTGATCCAGTCCAGACTTCCTCAGTTTCAAAATGAGAATGTTTTGGGTGATTGTTTCAAAAGCATTACTAAACTGAAGGTATGTTACACCCAGTGTTCTGTCTTCCACACAGACTTTTCGTCATGGAAGGCAGTCAGGTCAATTAAACATTATTTGCCCTCAGTAAATCTATATGTTGAGTAGTTCTGCCTATCTTCATGTCCTTTACAGGTCTGGAAATAGATTCAGAGATGTGCTTGGACCTTTCCAGTGACTGAGGTGAGGCTGATCAGTCTATAGTACTTTCATCCTCCTCTTTGCCTTTCTTAAGGATGGATGTAACATTAACCTTTTCCCAGCTGACAGAAACTTCCCTTAACCATCATGACTTTCCAAAAATGAGAAACAGCAGCCTCACAGTCACACTGGTGTTGCCCTTCAGATCAGTCTGATCTGATGTATTTGAATTTGTAAGGGCACTTCTGCTATTCCCCATTCAATTCAATATTTTCAGAGTACACCTAATGTTTTTGAGACCAAGTACAATTTGACATCTAATCAAAGCATATTAACATTTAAAGTAAAGAATATTAGCTCCAAGAAACACAGAAAAGGCAGCAAAAGTACAAGCTTTTCTATATTACACTGCCAATACTTCTGCAAGTAGAACAGAAATTACTGCATCAGAATTCATCTAGGCAACTAAAAGAATTCTTTTCAGACAATTTTTTTTTTTTTTGGGGGGGGGCGAATTTTGTGAGGGATGGTGTTTCTTGATGCAGCTTCATGCCAATGAGACTTGCATAAAAGTAGATAAACTTTCACTGGGCTATCTTGTTTTAATTCAGGTCAGTAGTGTAAACTGCATTAGCGTATATACTGATGTAAGCTGAGATAGATTTGATGACAGCCACTTTTGGTGGCTTTCCTGCTATTTTTTTGTTGTTTCTTCTGAGACTGGGAGGAAGGGAACCAATTAGACTGTGGATAGTGATGGCTTATTATAAATTAGTACCTTTTAATTCAGAATTAACAGAGTTTTCCAGTCTTCACACAGAGCACGTGGGAAAACTTTCAGTCACCATGAACAAAGACTGATCAAATAGAGCTACACTAGTAACTTTCTAGTTCGTAATCAGTTTCCTAACTTTTTTCATTTCAACCTACCCCGTATTTCTTTTACTATTTCACCTTCCCTGGGTTTAAGAAACAGTTATGCTGTCAATCTTAAGGACACTTTGGTATGAAAAAAAAAAATGCAATGTCATAACTATATCACTGTTTCAAACTGTAATCTTAATCCATAACCACAGATAATATTTCTAAAATGCAACTGTAATTATAACTAGGCTTCATAGACCAGCAATTTTAAATTAACAGAGTATTAGAAAGTCCAGCTCTAATGCGTTAAATCTTACAATTACAGTGACTAATTTAATGGATTGTTTTAAGATGAATTAGCTTTTTATGTACTTTGAAACACATTTTACAATTTTTTCTGTGCTAATGCTACAGAAAAAATATCTGAGTGAAATAATGACAATTGTCATGTACTTGAAAAAAAGATAAGATAGAAAGGCAGAGCTGTTGGAGAGACAACTGACATCAGTAGCCAAGACAGCCTGAGATCCTTCCTCTGACACCTGTAATTCTTACCATGCAGCAGTTCCTTACCTCCTCAGCTGTGGCAGAACAACAGCATGCAGAAGCTTGTTGTAGACCAGATCACTGACTGGATTGTTTCACAGGTTGCTGAACTGATCTAGCCAAAGTCAGTGATCTGGTTTACAGGGCAGCATGGTGTGATGGTGTTCAAACACACAGAAAGCTTTGCTTGACCACTGAAACAAGTGCCACAGACTAAACCCTCGCTTTTACATTGCCATGTAGCATTTGTGATCAGCTTCAGTTACTGCCTAAATGAATACTTATTTGTAGTGGTTATAATTGCCAATACAAAAATAATCACCAAGGTTCTGGAAGTCAAATAGTGCACTAGTTCATCAATACTTGTGTAAATATCAGAGGTGTAAAAACAGACATCTTAACCTTTGCAGTATTATTAACTTCTATTAATTTTGTAGAATTTAACTTAGCAATTTTATGACTTTCAAAATTGTCCAGACATAAAGAAGCCAACAGCTCCCAGTTTAGCAAGCTATGATGGAAGGCTTGATTTTTTTTTAGATGTATTTTGTTTGTATCCTCTTTAGGAGAGGAATTTTTGTTGACTGACATAACAGATCTTTGAATTTATGGCACCATATAAACAACAAGAATAAAACTGCATACATGCATCCAATGGCTCCAAACCCTTTATTTTACATGAACTCTGAACTCTGAACAATCCTACTAAAACCTAGGACATAAACAGAAGTTATTTTAAATTTGTGTTGGACCAAGACAACTCCTGACTCTACATAGAAGGCAACTAGGTTGGGGTTTTTTTTCCATTTTTTGAAGCTTAAAAAATGAAGTATTTTGAGCAAGGAGTATTGACTACTGCAGTGGCTTTTGGAAGACGGAGAATAATGTCTAGCAGGTTTAAGATGAAACACAGACGGACACATGTCTGGTTTTGGAGCCTGAGTCCTATGCCGGAAATTAGCTCACACTTTGACGCCTGCTTTCTCTGGAGAATGTGGGTCTAAATTGTTTTTTTAAACTTCATTGGAATGTCAGGGTTCAAGAATGAAACCAACAATATGTAAATATGTATTTTTCCTGCATTGTAAGCACTTCAGGGCAAAATCTTCAGGGTGTTTTTTTCTATTTTTCGCTTTAAAGCAAGCATACATGAAATATTAATACAAGTAAATTAAAAGAATATGTTAATCTTCTCTTGTTAACATTTCAATTTTTGAAGATCAGTATAAAATTTAAATTTTCCCAGGTACAGAGAAAAAGGGTGAAAAAAACAGTGTCCAAAACAAACTGCACTTTTGCAAAACCTCTCAAATAAAAGCCTATACCAAAAAGATACTTGCAACCAAATGTCTTGCTTTATAGTCAGTTGTTAAAGAACCCAGTTTCTGTGTAACTGCATTTGGGAGATTCATGTTTGCTATCAGAGTCTGAAAGGAGCACAGTATGGAGAAAGAAGGTTAGATCTGGTTAAAATGTGCCTAGCTAAGCTTAGCTGAAAACCTCTGGAGGAATAATTTTATTTCTTTAGGAGTATTATCTGCTTCTCCACTTGGAACCTTCAAAAAACATCTCTGAGCTTCCACCTACAAAACCAGGGCTCCTACAGAGTATTCTGGAGGCAGTACATTCACATTAACTGTCTCTGACCACCTTTCTCTCCTCACAAACTGCAAAACATCTCTTCCTTTGTCCTGCTGGTTACGTGGTTCTGACCATTCTCTTACTCACCCACCCTAAAAAAATTCACACTAAGTTGGGGACCAGTCAAGCTAAATAGTTTAACAGACCATAAAGATGGTAACGTCCAAAGGAAAGGAGGTGATAAGACTTGGATCTCATGAAGTCAGATGAACCTCTGTGACCACGCCCCTGTTCAATACAGGCTCTGATGGGTTGACCCTGGCGGGACACCAGGTGCCCACCAAGCTGCTCTATCACTCCCCTTCTCAGCTGGACAGAGGGAGAGAAAATACGAAAGGCTTGTGGGTCAAGATAAGGACGGGGGGGTCACTCACCAATTACCATCACAGGCAAAACAGACTCGACTTGGGAAAATTAATTTAACTTATTACCAATCACATCAGACTAGAATAATGAGAAATAAAAACTAAATCTTAAAACACCTTCCCCCACCCCTCCCTTCTTCCCAGGCTCAGCTTCACTCCCAATTTTCTCTACTTCCTCTCCCCACAGGGAGGGAATGTGGGTTGTGGTCAGTTCAACACACGTTTGCACTGGTCCTTCCTCCTCGTGCTCTTCCCCTGCTCAAGCACGGAGTCCCTCCCATGGGATACAGCCCTCCACAAACTTCTCCAGCATGGGGCCTTTCTACAGGGTGCAGTTCTTCAGGCACAGACTGCTCCAGTGTTGGTCCACCACAGGGTCACAAGTCCTGCCAGCAAACCTGCTCCAGCCTGGGCTCCTCTCTTCACAGGGACACAGGTCTCTGGCAGGAGCCTGCTCCAGCATGGGCTCTCCACGGGGTCACAGCCTCCTTCAGGCCCATGCACCACCTCTGGTGTGGGGTCCAACCCAGGCTGCAGGTGGATCTCTGCTCCACCGTTACCCTCCACAGGCTGCAGGGGCACAGCTGCTGCCTCACCATGGTCTGCACCATGGGCTGCAGGGGAATCTCTGCTCCGGCACCTGGAGCACCTCCTCCTCCTCCTTCTGCACTGACCTTGGTGTCTGCAGAGTTGTTTCTCTCACATATTCTCAATCCTCTCTTTCTGACTGCTGCTGGTGTTGCACAGTTTTTTTTCCCTTTCTTAAATACCTGATCACAGAGGTGCTAACACCGTCGCTGATGGGCTTGGCCTTGGCCAGTGGCAGGGGCGTCCTTTGTAGAGCGGGGGGTTGTGGTGGGTCCATCTTGGAGGCGGCTGGCGTTGGCTCTATTGGACATAGGGGAAGCTTCTGGCAGCTTCTTACAGAAGCCACCCCTGTAGCATACCCACTACAAAAACCTTACCATGCAAACCCAATACACAGGCTTACCCAGGTTTCTTTTATAAGTGCTTAATAATAAGGAAAAGTAACGCATGTGTATTGTAGTAGCTATATGTTAATTATAGCATTGGTGTATTACATTTGTATATCTATTTTATAATTAGTAACAGTATTACGTCATTAAGAATAACGGGATTTTGCATTTACATAGTGTTTTTCATCCACTTCATCCAAAAAAATACAAATAGGATCTTGCTACTTGTATTTTACAGAAGGGGAAACTGAACCACAGGGCACAAGGCATGGCACAGTATTAAAGCAGATGATCAATTATCGTTAAACATCTGACTTTCATTCCAGTCATCTACTAATCTTTATAGTTAAATTTTAAAAGACAACATGTGTATGACTATTTTATTACACTGGTGTGCTAATACACTGCCAGAATATTTTGTTCCTAAAGAACAGAATATTTACAGGTGCTGCAAAATATTCTATAAATGGGACCTAGCAGCTTTATCTAAAAAAAAAGTTTATGATACCTTTTTGTCAATATTTCCTATATGAAGTCAAGAAATTTTTTTTTCTTACTTGCCAAGCTTATTTCACCACAGAATCCTCAAAAGTACTGCTGGCTGAAGACTCAATAGGACCAGAACATTCTACATTTGAGAGTTGTAACTGAAAATTATTTAGAAAAATACATTTCTTGTCATTTTCCTGGAAAATTGCCTGAGCCTCTTCACAGGAGACTGGAACGTCCCTGGTGAGTTGAGGCTTGAATATGAGACCTACTCCTCCAGCCATACCCACCTATTAGCTTTGTATTAGCATCTCAGAGCTGTCTGTGTAAAGCACACCAAAATGCACAGATTCATAAAATAAAATGTAACAGTTTACCTCATAAGAAAATGCCATTTTAAGTTAGCTAAGATCCTTAACCTTTCACATCTCTTTTTAAAAATGTGTCCTTGCATTCAATAAATACTTGGAAAAATAGAAGGAATAGTGTTGAGAAAAATAACAATTTTGTTTGCTTTTGTATCTTTGTTTACGAAGGTTTTGACAATATATTCAAGGTTCTGTTCAGCCTATGGTGGTAGCATTAAGAGTGTACTAGGTAAACTGTTGTATCTCTTATTCCTTCAGAATGGCACTGCAGTTCTTAACAGATATCTGTGATGATACTGTAGTGAAGACAAGTAATTCTGACATACAGAAAATACTTGGGAGCATCTTATTGTGTCCCTTTCCTGGACTAATAATGACATGCAGTCCTTACAAACCACTGTATGTTATTTTTGGCCTGAATATAAGAGAAGTATGTTGTCTAAATGCAATAGAAATCACTCAAAATTGATACAAAAACATAACATTGAAGGTCAATGTGTAGGAAGATAACAAGTATAACTGGATCAGAAAAGAAAATATACAGCAATTTAATTAGGAAACTAATAATGTCTACCCACTTCATGTCAGAGAAGATATTTCTGTAATAGTTCACACACCTTGTAAACAGTGGTAAAGTGAGAGAAAAATCACTTGCATTGTCTGTACAAGAAGTGAACCAGTGCTAAAAGACACACATTAGATGATTACAAATTTTGTTCAGTAGTATTCACTGCTTACTACAGTCCTGACGGTAATCCTGTTATAATTCGGCGCAATGACACTTAAGAAACTGTACTATATTTTACATACAGCCATAAAGTTTCACTGAGTTCTTTTAAGTCTAATAAGGTTGAATGTCAGATGCAGTGGACAGTCACTAGCTGTTCATATACATTTTTTTATCATGTCTGACTCATGAAGCAGAAATACATTCCTACTGCTAGCAATGGAAAAGGAATTCAGCAGATCATCATTCTATGAATCAATTGAAAATGTGAATTATTAAAGAGGAAAAAATTAAGTGCTTTAAAAACAGAGGTCTGATTAAATGTAGAATATGTTGTTAGATGTAGAACTATAAATCATAGAAAAATAAAATATTACAAGGACATACCCATATAAGACTCACATAATCTAGTTGTAGAATATATTCACATTAATCATGAACTTCTTTACCATTGCAAAGAGACAGTTACGCTAAGAGCACTGTATCTCTTTCAATATATATTCTGAAATCTGATTGCAGAGAGAAATTAACAATCAATAATCTTTTTTGTTGAACGCCTTTTGTAAATTATGGAATGACTCCATAATTTAATTCTACTAAAACTACTATTAATCTAGAACTGTATACTTATGCTGGCTTGACGTTTATCACCTATTAGGAAGGCTGCTTTTCCAGTTTGCAGAAAGGTATTCCTGCAGGTGGATCCATGGGGACTTATTTTTGATATAGTTTTTAGTGAGGAATAACACTTTCTAGTTGTGAAAAAACCCCAATACTGTAATCTTATTAGCTATCTAATCCAGTGCCTTCTATACACAAGCATAGTTAAAATGCTTAATTTATTACCCTATAGATGTTATTTTTGCATGTTCTTTAACTTTCCATGCGTTCAGTCGCAACTGATTCAATTCAATAGCTATGGTATAAATATCAAATTAATTTATAGTATAAAGTAAACTAGAAATCATGTTCATTAAGTATTTGCTACAATTCAGACTACTACATCGCTTTCAAAATCCGAATAGAAACCTAAGCTAACAGTTCCTTGTGAGCACACAGTTTCTGTTTCTTGCAGAAAGTATGTATGCTAGAAGGATGTTTCTGTGAATTTATCAAAATTTCAATTGCAAGAGCATAGTCCTTCAGTATCGATTGCATTCTTGTTCTGTACATTAAAGCACTGAGTTCAGTCCTGTGGAATACATTCATCACAACCCTGCCACACAGAAGAGAAATATCCTGACACACAAAGCCAACCCTCTCCCTCTTACCCAAGTAATTTAAAATATGTCAACTATGTAAGAACCATGTGTTTGTTACTGCAGGTACACGGACAGACACAGCTAAAGCCCGGGCTTTGACACCCCTAGGCTGACGCAGAGCTCTACTGGTGAAAAACTGAGCTGAGTGAGATGAAAAGCAGTTTGCATCCACTAAGATCACAATTTCATGTAACCTCCCACTTGGAGCAATGAGCAAAGGTTCAGTCTATTTCAGAAGCACACTAAAAATTCTTGCTAGTGCTATATAATTACTGCACGTAAAAGGCGGCACATCTTAAAAACATTCCCTTGACTGCCTTGATTTGCAGCTGGAGGAGGAAACAACAGCAACAGTTATTACTTTCCCAGTTGGATAGCGCAAGAGCAAGAGAGGCGGGATTTAGCACAGTTTGTGCTCTTCCTACTACCTCCTCTTCTCCACTGTACCACAGCAGCAGATTAAATGAAGTATAAGCCCCGAGAGAGGCTTCCTTTTGTAGCAACAGGAGACAGTGCTACCTTGGTTCAAACTTTGTTTCCAAAGTAGTTCCTGAATAATACAACTACACATCATCCGTTGATCTGGAAAAATCACAAAGTGAGAATCTAACCCATTTTGAACCAGGTCTGAAGGGTAAAGGTGCTTCTCCAGTTCTCCACTCTATCAGTTGAATTATTGATCTGCTCACTTCAAGCACAGGAACATGGCTGGCATCCAATATATTTTATTGAGAGTACACCTGTATGAAACATAACGACTTCAGTTTGCAGGGGTTTAGGAGCATTTCACTCCTGTAAGACTTGCACAGCATTAAACCCCCTTAATTTTTCTCTGACTTCTACAACCAAGAAAGCCTAAAAGTTAAAAGCAAACCTCATTCAAACATAGTTTCACTCAGTTCTCAGTGAAAGCGCATAAAACCATACTGCACTAACAAACACTAGAAAAAATTTCCAAAACAAACAAAAAAAAGAACTGGAGTGCTTAAACAAACTCCAAGGCATGTGAGTTTTGCGTGATTTCAAGTTTTAACCAATCTCTTGAAAAAGGTGCTAGAAAACTCAAGGCCATTGAGATTGTGATTGGTAAACACTGTGCTCCCAGATAAGGCTGGATAAGATGTTTATTCAGAACTAGGCAGCATAATTCTTTGGCTCCTTTATCTTACTCAAACCGTATCTGAAGCTTGCTATGCATTGTCTTAATTAGTTTCATAATTTCTAATGAGGCTTTAGATTACACCCCTCACATCTGAAATACATCTGCTATTTAAGTTCCCTTAAAGAGACAAAAATCTACTAGGTATTCCACTAAATCAACTGAACCGATATTTTTGGTAGGCTAACATAAAAATAACCCTTTTTTTTTAAGTAGACATTTTTCTTTCCACATCCCCTTAATTCCTTCAAGCTCTCACATAAACTTTAACAGGTTTCTCCAACTTTATCAAGCAAGATGCAGAGTAAAAGTAAAAATGCGCTCAAAATAAGCTTTAGAATAGTCACTTTGCAGGAAGAGCAATACAGATATTTCGGTTGACTGTTCCCAGGCAGTAAGAATGCAAATGAATGGAAAGGCTCATGTCAATAGATTTCAGTGAATTACTCTCAAAGCCTCCTAAAAATGTTTCTGGATTTTTTTTTTTGTTGTTGTTTTTTAAGTAAAGCAGTAGATCCATCCACTATAGTCAGAATGAATAACAGAGCTTATTTCCTTCTTGGAAACAGCATTCAAAAGAAAATTACATTTTCTTGTATAATATATTTCCAGTAATGGACAGCTTAATTAACATGTACCTAATCTTAACTTTGTCAGATAGAGACAAAAATTTAAAAATATAAGCATTGAAATTAATTAAAGTCTCAAAATCTCTAACATAGCTGAAACTACTTTTTTTTATTTAGAAACTTAGGAATCTGTATCAGTCATTTTTTCAATAAATGATTTTTTAAAAAATAAATCATATAGATGTAAATTATTTAAACAAATTATATTTCCAGTAAAAAGTTTCTTAATTACTTGTTTTTGATGAATCAAAAGTATTAACAGTTTGAATAGCAAAATGTAATTTCGCATG
The DNA here is from genome assembly GCF_000699245.1 of Pterocles gutturalis. Classification (NCBI taxonomy): domain Eukaryota; kingdom Metazoa; phylum Chordata; class Aves; order Pterocliformes; family Pteroclidae; genus Pterocles; species Pterocles gutturalis. The sequence continues at coordinate 6,285 of NW_010108336.1, read as the reverse complement.
TCAGTGGATTACTTATGATTTGAATGAAGGATAGAGGAGAAAATACCATTCATTAATGCGGGTGAGTGTGAATATTGCCAATTTAATTTCCCATCTGTAACTCTGCAAAGTAAGGGCCTTTACTGAAGTATATTAACTTGACATTAAAAAAAAAAATTAAAGTGTTATTTATCAAAATTGTCATTTGTTACTTGTGCATCTCATACTCGCTGAAAACATCCTGGTCATATTAATGGCTTTATTTACTAAGCTTAGCTCATTTTGGTTTGATAGTCCTCCAGCTAGAACGACACAGAGTTTTTCTGCTGTATTTGTCAAAACTCGGATTGTTCAGCTCATATCTAAGTTATAAGTGAATGTTATTTGAATTGCAATATTTGCCTGTAGCCTGTATCATATATCAGTTTTAGTTATGCTCTGAAAATATGAAATTCATTGGCTAAAAATTCTTTCACATTTGTCAAATGAATCACTCGCATAAGAAGAGTACTGCCCCCCAGAGACAAATGTGAAAGATCTCAGAGAGAACAGTTTGCACAGTTGAAATGCCATGTTTTTCAAGTTACTTACTTGAAAAAAATTGTGAAATGCTTGGGTCCTATCATATCACTTCAGCTATCACCAACGTCATTCTCTTCAACCTTTTTTCCTCTCACCAGTATTTCCAGGTGGAGAGAAATAGAGAAACATTAAATGATTAAAAACTACTTTTCTCTCCTTTAAAAGAAGCAGAAGCTGAGCTTCTGCTTGATATTTGCTGGGTTTATAAACCCTGTGGGGATGCTAGCCAGACTGTGACTATCCAAGGCAGCAATAACAAAGAGGAGAAACTCTCAAACTATTCCCAGCTGTGTGCCTTTTGGGTCAGTGTTCACTGAAGCACTGTTGCCCTGCTTCCGCTCTGTCTCATCAATGGAGCCTTGCAGAGGCAAGAATAGTAGACCTAGAAATTATTACCTCTTTTAGGGCAGTGTGACTACATGCTAGTTGTACTAACATGGGCTTGTGCAATCAGGACATGCTGAATTTGTACTCAAAAGGGGATTAAGATAGGGTCAGAGATACTGGAAACTATCAGTGCCTAGCTGTTATATTTAGAATGTGCTTAACATCTCAGGATTAATGGGAAATACTTGTAAGATTTTATCTTTGCATTTTTGTTGCCAGTGGTTTGGAGGTCTTGGGTCTTCACGTTTTTTTAAAAGTGAACCCTTCAAAGAAGCAAATGTTCATATATTCAGTATCATTACAGTGTTCATGAACAATACAGCAGCTTTCCATACACATAAAAAGTTGTCCATGAATACTTTTTCCAAAAACTTATGTAATCTACATCCTTGTAGGAAGCAACAAATATTGCAATATCTACCTACAGAATAAATTAAGTACAGGTTTGTTTTTTTTCAGTCTGCTAGGTATCATAAAATATGAAGCACTAAGTTCTGTCCTCAGGTTCTGCAAATGAGAAAGAGCTCATACTTCAGGAAATCAGGACTTTGAGTGCCCCTGATTGTTCAGGCAATGAAATAATCTGGTTTGGATCTTATTAATGATGGATAGCTAATACTAATTTAGTGCTGAAGGAAAATCCGCCACCTGTAGCTTAATACTTATGATTTCTCTGAGTGAGATATAGTACTGGGTAACAAATCATAATCCAGTTACTGCTGTAATTACTGAAATAATAGCTGACAGTAAGTGCTGTCATAAATAGAAAGTGTTTCAGTTGAAATCATCGAGAGAAAAAAAAAGATGCAACTATGCCCTCTAAGTGAAGTTCATATTCTTAGTTCATACACTTGCGCCACTCTGCTGGTAGCAAAAATATTCTATTCCTGCTTTGTTTTCTTTTATCCATGCTACCTTTTCCACAGCTTTTTGCATTCTTCAGATGGTTGCCATCTTCTTAGTTAAGAACATCGTATAATACATATGTTTATGTTTAAGTAAATATGCAGCTATTAAGCATCATACAGGTCTGGATCTTTCCTATGGAAAATACTATACAAGGGAGGAATGATGGTAATTTAAACAATTTCAAGAGCATCGCTTACTTATTTTCATCACAGTTCCTTGGTACTTTGTATTATTCTAGTAATACTCTATGCACATTTATTAGCCTTGATACAAGGTGGAAAATTGGTGGTACAGCTTTTCCATGAGATTTCTTTGCTTGTCTTCACTGTACTTCTTGGCAAAACCTTACCACAATTAATCTTGGCTTATAAATTAAACTTCCTGTGTTTTGCAGCGTGAGAAAATTTTTTCAAATATCTTCAAAAATTTTTATGGAGTGTAGGGTTTTTTTTCTAATAACTTTTGTAAGCTCTCTGTATTTTTTAACATTATTTTAATTTATAATTAAATAAATCAGGTAACATTTACTAAATTCCTGGTGTTAAAGCTGCCAGTCCCACCTCCTGGAATCACACTGAAGATCAGCAAAAGATCAGCAAAAAATCTTTTACTGTTGGATTTCTAAATGGGATTCAAGGCCAAAAAAGAGAGCAAGCATCTCATTGTAATACTAATAGCATCTTGTGAATTGGTGCAAAAGAGAGTAGCAATAGCTACAGCTGTATTACAGGACTACCACGACTATAACTTCTCTTATCCCACACTATCATCAGGGCTCATTAGAAAGCATTCTAGAGAGGCTTGGCAAATTTTTTTTTACTCACTATGCTGGCACTCTGAGAATGAAAAATACATTGTATTGCCAATTGCACTGCAGCTTTTCAAAGGTCTAAATTCAAACTAAAAAGTTTTAGGCTTGTATCTCTGGGATTTTAATAATTCTTAACTACCTAGCTGCCAGTGGATCATATTCAAGCAAACAAGCAGAAGCCTCAAATGTTCTTAGAAAATTGCAACATCTACAATTGTATTTCAATTATCTTTGAAATTATCAATTATCATTTTCTGACTTTACTATCCTAATTATTTTGGGCTACTCCCAATCAATCCTCTTAAAGTATCTTGAAAAAGCTAGTGTTTACTTTTCTGGATTTTTTAATCACAAGTCAAGGTCTGTTGTTCAGATTTACTTGGTCTTTGCTAGATTGCTCTCACTACTATTTTTAACAGTTGTTTGGGGTTTTATCCAAATTCAAGGTGTTTCAAAGACAGGCAAAATAACCCAATATCAAAGTGACTGTCCTCAAATCTAGGGAAAACTTTCACATCAAGCAACCCCTAGCAATTCCTCACCTTTTTCAGAAATTACAGGTTTCACACCTGTCAGCACGTATTGTGTAAGGGCAACCACGTATTTCCAAGAGCATCAAAGGAATAATGGATCTTCAACTCAGCCTGTAATTGAAATGCCACTTACCTCTGAACCGGGATTCAGGATGCTTAGGTTCTATTCATGGCTGTAACGGAGACTCCGAAAAGTGCAACAGCCATCATTCTATTACTCAGTAGGGCATTTTGCAAGATGAAAAATCTTGAGAGGTGAGGTCATCAGAACCACAGAAAAGCTTCTAATACAAATTCAGTACTAATCAGTCTTGAAAGAAATCTAAGTCTAGAGTATATTAATCTGCAATGTGCAGCTGCTTTTCAGGTTGGCAACTTCTACTTTATTTTGTGTAACTTTTATCTAAAAAACTATGACAGAGTACATCTAGCCTCCAGTTTATTCAGGAAATCAATTACAATTATCTGAAATACAAGCATGTTAATGAAGAGCTTAAAGATTTTTAAACTACTAGAAAAATCAACACTTCTTATTTTATGTTATTATCTTAATGCTGGGCTTTTATTTTAAAGGCTTTTGCTATACATCCTTCATTTTTGGTGACTTCCTCCTCTACTACTATAAAAGTATTGCAATTCTGTATTTTTTAAATAATTGTTATTTATTTTAAGCTAGCATGTCATTTATACTTAACAGAGAAAATCTTAAGATCTTTTTTTTTCTCTGTTTTCAATTAAGGCTAAATTTACAGAACAGTCTCCAGAGGAAACCCCAGACTACTGATGATTTTACATTAATCTCCCACACAGCTTTTAGTACCTCTGTGTGGGCCACATCTTGTCCTCATTTAATCAAACAGGATTTTGCCACAATCTCTACGTACAGAACAATCAGGCTTTGCAAGTATATTCTACGTTAAGAAATTTTAGCATCAAACATGAAGATGAGAAAAGCATAGTTGTTGTCCAAATTTATAACAATTAATCTGTGAATCAAAAAGCAACATTATGTATTCACATTTGATGAAGAGGAGCAATTGCTACTGATTCATGCATACCTAACAAATGAAGCATTTTAAAAAACCCCAAACATTTAGGGCTAAGGATTATTTCATACATTTTTTCTTTTGCAATTATAAAATCAGATTAGACCTTTGAGGAAAATTACTAGGATGACACCCAGTTACTGATGATTGAACATCTTGCCATAGTTCTGTCTGTATGTGTACAAAAATGTTGTGCTATTCATGCCTGTATTTATGTCACCCAAGAAAAAGCTGACAATTCTTTCTCCAGAATTGCATAGAAGTTTCTATAATTTCATTGTCATTAAACACCTTGGAAATCATGGTGCTGTCTGTTGCTTTATTTACTTGATACAATCTACTCAATGTTCTCCCTTGATCATGCACATGTCCAGTGGTGATTAGTTCAAAACACATTGAACTCAGGTCTTCTGCCAAAGATGAGAAACAAGTTACAAAAATTATACAGAGCATGAAAGACAACTGTCTCACATTGTGACAGACCAAGAAAAGCAGAATATGTATGATTAATAGGTGTTTTAGACAGTGATCGAGATTATGACAAATACCTGTGAGCATCAAAAAGATGTAAGCATTTGGAGGAGAAAGGAGTTATAAGCCAAAATAGAGAGACAGAAGGAAACTAAGGAAGAAAATGTTGCAGTCAGAGAAAGACATAACTCCCTCAAACATTTAATATAAAATTGTCATAAAAATCCAATTTCTTGAGTAAAAAACTAGATAAAACTATCTGAAAATCCACACTACTGATTTGTCTCCATTGAAAAGTCTCAATTTCTGCATGTTCAATTAATTTCAGATTATACATGGCTATGAAAAATTATCTTATGACCATACATTTATTTTCTGCTAGGGACATGCAGACATGTCTAACATGTCAGACCTGGTAAGGCCACAGACTGTCATAATGAAACCTTTTGTTGTAGTGTCTGTGAGATTCTGCAGCCACCTATTCACACATTTCTCATCATCAAACTGTTGCATTTAATCACCCTGTCACCTCTACCAGAAAAAAGACCAAAGTTACTTTTGAATTAAAGAAAATTATAGTTGAGAAGGGATGTGGCAAGAGAGAACAGAATGAGACCATTACATAGCCATTACTTGAGATTGCACAGAAACTTATTTTGTTGAAAGTAATAGCAGTCAACCAGATCTTACTCTATCACATGGAACTGATCCTCTGATAAGGCCCACATTTTCACTCTGTACTCAGAAGTTCAAGCAACAGACCCATGAAAAAAATCTCATAAAATTGACTCACTGCTGGAAAAGAGGTAAAACTAGACTTACAGCCTCTCGTGGCTTGGTTGTTCTATTTTCTTCGCTGCTACAAGAACTAAAAATTATCTGCTTGTAGATTTTTGCAAGATAATTTTGAAGTCCTTTCTTTTCATCTCCATTCTATGGACATTATCTCTTTTAAAGAAAATCATTTTAAGGAAAGCAAAAATCATGGTATATTTAAGTCCCAAGAGAATCTGATCCATTTACTTTTCAGAGAACTAATGTTGAGCCTTCCTCTGAAGTGAAAGGGAAAACTATAACTAGGATGCTTAAAAGAATCAGAAGAAAGTTTGGAGGCTTAGACTAGAAACAGAAAAAGAAAGTCAGTAGGTAAGTGACTGTACATAACAGGTTGTTCTCAGAGAGTACACCTAATGTAAAATATGTATATGGAAAGCCCTTTCTATGCCTGATCATTTCAAAATATCATTTTGATTACAGTTGTGAAGGAACCAACTTCCTCGTGTTTCCAGAAAATCCCATTTATTCTCCCGTGTTCCAATCTGGAATATTGTTCATGTCTGCTCTATGATTTTTTCTCTTACATTTTTTAATGGGAATCAAAGCATCATATCAATAAATTCAAATCTTACTTTCTGCATTTGAGCTTTCTATTTAATAAGAGACTATATTTTTCAAATTAAAAAAAAATGACTCCAAAGTGAAGAGAATAAATAACTTCCCTCTGGAAGCATGCAAAATATTTTTTTTAATAAATGGCATTTTGAATCATAGAATCATTAAGGTTGGA
>NW_010108335.1:0-1313 GCF_000699245.1 Pterocles gutturalis | reverse complement strand
CAGCCTGCCCTCCATGCCGATGGGCAGCAGCAACCCACCTGCGCCATCACCTGTGCCAGGTTTCGGGGATTTGCGCTGATTTAGCAGCTGCAGCGAGCAAATCTCACCCGGGGGATGGAACCCACCCCTGCTCAGAGCTGGGCTCTGCAGTATCGGGGTGTCCCACCAAACCGTCCCGGTGGCTCCCGGCCGCGCTGTGCAGCCCCGGCAGCGCTTTGGTGGGGTTGGTGCAGCAGCGTATGCCGCTGGTGCTGTGCTCCCAGGACTTGACCCCCCCCTCTGCCTCCCCAGGGCTGCAACGTCATCAACTCCCGGCTCAACGTGGTGAGCTCTCTGCTCGGCTCCAAGGCCGGTAAGTGCCTCCTCCCTCCGACCCCCTGCACTTGGGGCTGGTTGGTTTTGTTACACCGGGAAAATACAAATATTTTAACAACGTCCTGCAAACACAGCTCTCCGCTCAAGCACAGTGTTCGATTTCCCTTGCCCCAGAGCAGCAGCAGACAGTTTTTCCCGCAGAAAGCCACTTCAGGAGCTGCTGCTTTTAGAAACATTTTTTTCCTGCAAAATAGTGCTTTCAAGGGGCTTGGGAATGCTGTGAGCAGGAGCTGCTGCTGGTTCCGATATCCGGTGGGAGCAGGGGATTTGCGAGCATCCCCTCACCGCAGTTTCAAACCTTTCCCCCTCTGTCTGCAGCCCTGCTCCCGCTGGGGGCCCTGGGAGACCTGCCCCCCTTTTCCATCCTCAGCAGGGACGCCATCCAGCTGCATCTCAACGTAAGTGTCCCCGCTCCCCCGGCCCAAAACCCGTTGAGGTGGTGGGTTTGGGTAGCCGGGCTGTAGGTGGGGGGCTGGTTGTCGAAGGCTCCTCTTGCTCCAGCTGCCTGCAGGACAGCATCGCGTGACGAGCGTGGTCCGGCCACCTCCATGCTAATGCCACCACCGAGTCCCTACCTCATTTTTTACTTGTTAATCTTTGAGAGTAGCATGAGCCAGGTTGGCCCGACGCTGCTCAATTAAGCATCATTAGAGCACTCTCATCATTGTTAATTGGAAAACCTTAATCCCACCCAGGAGCAGCGGTCGCCGTTCACAAGCAGGTTCCATTTATAAAAGTGGTTTGTAAGATTTTTGGGATGTAATCGATGGGGACCATCGTCAGGCCAAAAATATTGGCCACGTGTCTTTCCGATCGGGAGAGGCGAGGGTGTTTCCAAGGGGAAGATGCCCGTTGATTAACCCCGTGTGAGCCTCTTGTGTGGTCCATGGGCGGGCATCGTGCCCGGTGTGACCGCAGCCCTCCGAGCCCTGCCAACG
>NW_010108334.1:4049-23380 GCF_000699245.1 Pterocles gutturalis | reverse complement strand
GATGGACAGATGGATGGGTGGATGGATGGGTGGACAGATGGGTGGATGGATGGATCGATGGATGGGTGGACGGATGGATGGGTGGATGGATGGACAGATGGATGGATGGATGGACAGGTGGACGAGCAGGCTGGGGTGCACAGGTGCACAGGGGCAGGAGCTCTGCCAGCAGGGGCTGTCTCCAGGAGCTCAGTGCATCAGGAGAGCTGCTGGAGGAACAGGGAAGACAGCAAGAGGCAGCAACAACCCTTGGTGTCTCAGCAAATGCAAGTGAAAGACGTACAAAAACATCTCCATGTATTCTCCAGGAATTAATTTGGGACCAGCATCATTAGCAAGTGAAAGGCCAGCCCCAAGCTGCTCTCCTGACCATAGTGTTTGCTACTGGAAAGCTCAGAATTGCTTCGTCTGCTCCTGTAATGCTGCAGGATGGTAACCCTGAAGTTTCTTCACAGTCCTTCTCTCTTTCATGTGGCTGCAGCTCTGATTTGGGAACTGTTGTTCTGCCATTCTGCCTATATTGTTTCCTGTAAACATACCTTTAATTACTGAACCCCCAACAGTCAGCAAATTTTTGACTGTAGGTAGTCTTAGGGCAAAGAATGCCTCAGTTAAGCCCAGTCAACCCTAATGAAGTTATAGGAATTCCAGCAATGCAATTCAGGACAGAACTTGATGTAAAGCTAATTATTAAGCCATAGGTAATGCTCCAGCCAAGACTGCAACCATCTCCTCATAGCAGCTCTGTAACTTCTTCTTGGTAAATGGCCTTGGCTTGAAAGATGCCAGCTTTAACCCGAAAGGAAAAGTTAATCAAAAATTTGAGACCAATCTATGCCATTTGAGAGTTGCATGTCTCCAGCACTGCTACTTTTAAAGCTGTCTTTTATCTGGAAATTTTTGAAATTGGCTTATCAAAGGCAATGCATCATCCACCTCAGAGCAAAAGAGATTCTGGTTGAGCAACACTCCAACAGGTTTTGCTATGGGCAGTTTCGTGTTCACTTCTGTTCTCTTCACATCATTAACAGCAACTGAAGCAGATTCAGGCACAGAGAGCCAACTCATCACTACACTCAAGCTGACAAGAAATTCAGTATCTTATTTGCAGAAGAAAGCATCTTTTGTGTATATTTTTTGTGTATATATTTCCTGCTTCCATCCTTGAAAATGACCCCTTGCGTGAGTGTTCTGGGTTAAGCTGAGACAGAGTTAACTCTCTTCATAATAGCTAGCAAGAGGCTGTGTTTTGGATTTGTGCTAAGAAGAAGGCTGATAACAGTGATGTTTATAGTTGTTGCCAGGAGATTCAAGGTCTTTCAGCTTCTCTGGCTGTCTGCAAACAGGAGAAGCTGGGAGGGAGCACAGCCCCAGTAACTAGCCTCGGATTTGATTTTAGGTTCAGGATTGAGACCCAAAGTGGCCAATAATCTATTCCATAACATACACGCCATGCCCAGTGAGGTGAGGGCCCTCCAGAAGCTTGTCCCTTTTTGTTCTGGATCCCTTTTGCTTCGGGTCATCTTGGTCCAGATGGTCCCTCTCCCAAGGCCTTCTCCCCCCACCTTGGTCAGCTCTCAGTCTGGGATGCTCAGACTGTTGCCTCTGTTCCAGGAGTGCAGTTTTGGGACTCTCCCTGCTCCGGGATCGTTAGCTGGGAATGGGCTGAGCCTTGGTCATTGAGTGGTGAGAGTATCACTGTGTATTACTCATTTGTATGTTTGTATATACTATTATTTTCAATAATATTGTCGTTTAGTTATTAAATTGTTCTTGTCTCAACCAACGAGTCCCTTTTTCCCTTTACCCCTTTAATTCTCTCCCCTATCCTCGGGAGGAGGGAGGGTGAGCGAACAGGTTGTGTGGGGTTGGCTCCCAGCCATGGGTAAACCCATCACAATGACCCAATGCCAATCTCAACTTATCTTTACAAAACTTTGGGAGGAACGCATCTCCACTGAGAAGAGACATGGACATAGCAACAGGCTGGATATTTCACAAATGTTCCTAAACAGATTAACTCAAGTCTTGGAATGTGCTCACTCACAATGTTTTACAAAAAGCACACTGTAATAGTGAGTTCTTCACCTTTTTCCCTTAGAAAGAAAATGAAATGTGCTATTTAAAGAGACTGTAGCTATAAAATACATGCCCCTCTAGATGCAATGCTCTTGCAGCTCTTTTTACTCTCAAGGCAAGATAAAGTCCTTAATGCACATTTGGCATGGGCTCTTGTCTAAGTTTCAAAGCCATCCCACACTTCTAACCACACAGAAACTTTCTGACCCTCTTTGCTTACTTACACAGCAGAAGGCGGTTTTTTTGCAGCCCAGGTTCCATCTCATTTCACAGCTGAATAGATCCACTTCTTCTGCTAAGGATTTGGCAAATGAAGCAAGTGCTAACAGTGCTCCAGTGTTGTCCTAATGATTCCACCTTGAAAACCAGGCAAGTTTTCCTAGGCTTTACCTGGTGGCTCTCAGCACCAAAACCTGGAGATGTGCCTTTGGCAGCCCTCAGGGCAGGGGCAGAGTTAGAAAACTCTGTTCAGCTGACCTGTGCTTTGTCACTAAGGATTTCTTATTGAAAATACGTGTACTAGGGTTGCTCAAATGTTATTCTGGTGTTAATAAAATTGTTCTAAGCATACTTTTCTATGAGGCTTTGATGTCTCCGTTAAGTATTTCTCTGCAAGAAATCCAACTTAAATTTGCTGTAGCCTCTCTGTCAGGCATGTCAAAGTATAAACATGATATAAGACAAACATTCAAAATTACTAATATAAAGCAATTTACAAGGCAAGTTCTTCATACATAACTTTACCGCAAGACTGTAATCACGAACATTTATTGTTAAAGTCTACTTATAGTACAGTTCCTTTCAAAACATCATTCTAAGTATTTATATCCACAGATCTGATATTTGATAACTGCACTGAACACAATTTGCTGTGGCACTGTATGTTTTCAGCATCTAACAGCAGTATGAAGAATGAACAAAATTACCAGTTCAGGCAGAGCATGTTTATATGCACCTTGCAATAATTTTGAATTGATATTGCAGATTATATAGAGAGAACAATATCCATTGAGCAACAGTATTTCCAGTTCAGAAATTTTACAATTTGATTTTATCTAAAAAGAAACGGTAACACATACCCACCACCACCTGAGTTAGAAACTCTGAACATTTGCCATAAATTATAAGAGAATCTATTACGAAGCCAAATGTAGAACTTGGGTAGAAGAGGAACTAAGCTCAATTAAGCTTCAATTGCTTGTGACGAGGTAGATTAACTATTTGCAGTCCTGCAGATAGTCACTGGTGAACTTAGTGAGGAGATGCAGTGGGAGGACCCACACACAGGTACTTACAGCAGCATTTCTCCAGCTGTTTCGACTTGCACCGCCTGCCAAAGTGAACTGTGCCATCCATGACCCCTTCTCCAAGCACAATACTGTAGACAGAGATACATCTACCAGGTTCCAGCTCTTGAAGTGAACTCATGTGCTGCATGAGCACTTTTTATTTCCTCTCACCTTTTGCATGCCACAGTTTACAAAACAGTTACTTTCAGGTTTTATACTTTCTCTATACTGAAAGTGTTCTGTGTCGGATAGATCTGCATATTCATGCCACAATAACAGCCTCACAAAATTCAAATAAGTCTAAAATGAGAGGTGAGGTGCATATTTGTCAAGCAGCAAACACTGAAAATATTTTGTGATAAAAAATCATTAATTTTAAGTATTTTTAAAGCCCTTGACTTTCCCCCTCATCCCCAGCTGTAGGCAGCTTGATTCCAACCGTACACAGTGAGTTTCCAAAGTTCACTGACTACTCTGGACCCTGCTAACGCACAAAAAATCCTTGGGAGCTGGTTTTTCCAAGTAATCTTATTAACCTGGAGTAAAAAGTAACATCTGCTGGGTGCAGACAGCCAGTTCGCGCCTGTTCCCTCAGCCTGGCATCCCATCCCAAAGGCTGGGATGTGCAGATGGAAGCTGCTCGGCAGCCGACCATCTGGAGTGGCTCCGTGAGTATCACTCCGACCTCCGAGAGGGGGAAAGGGATTTGAGCAGCAATAAATCATGTTTGCTGAGGCTGGTGAAGCCTCATAAAAAATATTTCCAGAGCAGAGCGCACCTACATCCTATTCTTGCTCTTTTTCCCATGGTATGAATTGGAAATTTCTCCATGGAGGTTACTGAAATAAAAATCCCTAGAGGGGGAGGTTCATTGTCCCAGCAGTTGTCCTATGCCATCTCTGCTTCCAGCAGCACCCAGGAGCACCAGCAAGGGAAGCCTCTCCCATTTCCCAGACATTTCCTGCAAGGAAAGACGGTCTCACAGCCTTTCTGTCTGCCCAGAGCCCACAGTGGAAAATGAAAATGGCAGATTCCAGCCTCACACTTTAGGGCAGAGGAATAGGTATTAGCTTCCTCACCACCCCAGCGCTAGTAGGATCAGAGCCAGCTGAAGCTCACCAAGCCATGGCCATGCCTGCCTAGGCAGATGCAGGCAGCCCTCAAAAGAAAATGACACTAAAATACATATTAAAGTTTCATGAAAAAGATACTTGAAATCCCTCTCCTTGCAGAGTCAGTGCCTTTACGTTACAAAACTAATGGATATCAGAGTTTTTCCTTGCTTAGAAAAGGAAATAACTGCCTGGTATGTGCTGGCACACATGAGCATTTTAAATTACAATTATAATACAGATAAACCCTGCTTATACAAGCCTTGATTTTCAACATTTTTCACCATCCACAAATGTAAAAATGAGTGTAAAGCACCAACCTAGCAACTAATTTTTGTTGATACCATTTTTAATGTCTCATCTCTCTTTGCCTTCCGTACAGTCTCTCACCATGGAAATGATAATTATTGGGACAGCACAGAATCACAGGCTGTTTTGACAGCCTGTCCCTGTCTTCCAGGCAAAAACACAGCAGAAGAGGCAAGAAATCAGCATAAGCATCACTGCTATTCCCAGAGAAACATTTCCAATGTAAATGGAGCATCTCACTGGAGAGACACAGTCAAAATATTAAAATATGTAGGAAGGGGGAATTATTTTGGCCACTGAGCATTAAAATTCATCATGTGTGAGGAAAAAAAGCAAAAAGCCTTCAATGTACAATTGATCCAAACCTTAGGAATTCAGGAAGATAAATGAAATGTGAAAGGAATAGAAGGAAACCAGAGAAGACTACTGCAGGGAGTACAGGCTGTAACTAACATCCAGGCAGAAAGGAGGCCATCCGGTGCAGGCGGAGGATTAAGTGCCTCAGGAACTTGGAGTGGTTGCAAAATTTTACATAGCAGCTACAAAGATAGTGTCTGACCTAAATACATCACTTACATCCTTACATTGTCCTGTGCTACAATAACCTCTATAGTTTGAGAACATGAAGGACTCAAATATAAGTAACACTGATATTTTAACCCTATTTTTTTAAACTCAGGAATTGTAAGATTTCTAATTATTTTATTACTTTTAAGAAATACCAGTAGATCTTACCGGCTGTATCATGCTGGCTTTTTATAAATGGGTGAAGTGAGGATCAGACACGCCACCGCTCCCTTTCCTGGCCAGAGATCCATTGCCCAGGGTACAAGGTATCATGATGGACACACAAAATGTTCTATCCACTTTGTCTTGCAAATTCTTGTATGATTGCAACATTTACATTTGTGACAAGGACTTCCTCATCTTCAGTTAAACTAAATTGTTTTGGAAGCCTTCCTTGGGCACCCAAGCACAGACAACAACAAGCCTTTACCAACTGCAGTCTGCCAGTCCCACCCTGAAGTCTTTCCTTACCTCAAAGGATTTAACTCAAAGAAAATAAACAGCAGTGGAACTTGTCATTTCCTCTAAACTCATTCTGAAGTTTATCATGTTTTTCCTCTAGCTAATCTCAATGAAGCAGAATTTTAGATTTGGAAGAATAGCTATTTTTAAAATAGATTTCTTTATGCTATAAAGTATTACAGTAAAATATCACCGTCAAACAACCAGTGAGTGCTTTTGCTTAGTGGTGGCAGAGCCGTTTGGGGAGCTGGGGGAAGCTACAGGTGGTACCTGAGAACTTGGTGCAGGACCCAGTCAAGACATTTCTTTGGTAACTCAGGTGTTCTTCCACAACAGCCTTCATTGTAAATCATACAGGAATTTGCTTGTAAAGTCTTCCCTTGCTTGCTCTCTTTGAGATATATATTTTAAAACTTAATTTTTGAGTTGTACTATTTCTCTACATTGCTCTTTTTCTTATTTCTTACACACATTTTGAGATAGTCCAGAGAGAGGTGTGAATTTGAAGTTTGCGTAATGAGATTTTCAGAAAGCCCAAAGTCTCAGTTACCTGATTTTTCTAAGCCAGCTTTTTATCTTTACCATCTTTTTTCCAAGGTTTGTCTTTTTTCTAGCTTTTACTATCTTGGAAAAAAATAGCGAAATGTAATTCCTTTTCACTGTTAGGCAATAACTGATGTAGTGCAAGTAAGGAAATACTTCCAACAAATGTCAGAGGAAAAAGGCAAAATACAATACTTAGCTTCAACTCCACACACTTCCAAAATGCACTACAATATGGCTTTTAATATCACTCCCATCAATCTCTCTTTTTTTCAAAATGTCTATACAGCAGGATGTACCAGCACTGGGCTTTGATGTGCTAGCATGGGGATGCTTTATGATTCATGGAATAATTACATTTCCGTTTACCATAAACAAGTTCCAACTGCCAACAGAAAGGCTGGGTTAATCAATGTCTTCTGCAAGTCCTCACTGTTCTTCTAGTTTGGGCAGTAACTGCAACAACACTTTTTGCACAGGATTACTAGTCACAGCAGATAACTACTTCCACCTCTGCAGACTGCATATTCTCCAGGCTAAACAATTTGTCATTGCACACTCACATGCTTTTGTTCCCCGCTGGCAAACGGTACTAACTCCTCTAGTACAACTGCAGGTCGGCTTTAAGAACAGACAGGAATTTAAAAAAAAAAAAATATTTCAAACTTCAATCAAATCACTTTGATTTTAACTCCTAAAACTGGTGATATGGGTCTTTCTTATCACAAAGAGGAAGCAGGGAGCTCAATGCTTGTCACCTGGCCAGGAATGCAGCAGAATAAAGATCACTTTCATCTTCCTTCCACTTCCCACAGGTAGGGACGGACAAGGAACAAGTGCCAGCAGAGGAAACTGCTCCAGCCAACACAGTTCAACTAGGATACAGGAAAAGCAGCCTGTGCCAGATGGAGGGTTTATGAACCTAAGTCCCCCTGGAGCAACAGGGAGAGCAGCGGCTTTTGATGAGGCAATAGATGCGCTCTTTTGCTCAAGGCACATGGCATAATCCATCTGATAGCTTGGTACCTGGGAATTACTTTCCCTAGAGAAGAAAGCAATGCACCTCTGCTTCCTTATAGTTAGCACCAAGAATAGAAAATTTGGAACTCTAACAACCCCTGTATGTCTTAATAAATTATCATTTATCATTACAATATCAAAACAAGATACAAACTTCTTCCATGTATTATTTTTACTACCACAAGAAAAGTATTGAAAGCCAGATTTTGCTTGCCTTTCGCAAACACACATGTTGATCTCTGTAACTCTGCTCATGTGAAAGTCATAAGATCTGACCGAACCTGGTTGTGACACAACCTAGCTCCATCCTGGCAGAAGAGCTACTGCTTACCTACCCTAACATCACAAAAGCAATGCAAGCAACTGTATACTCCAGTTCTCCAGAACGTAAGCTGCTAAGTGGGCTTTCTGCAGCATTCAATAGCTCTTACACACAAACAATCCATCTTTAGACTCACTCACAATTAAAGATCACAATAAATATTAAAAAAATTATTGATTGCTGTCAGGAAATACATTAGCAAATCTGTCTCCAAGCAAGAACAGCTCAATGGTTCCAAGTGGAGCAAATTTAGTAACTGTCAGTGATGTGGAAGTACTCCATTAACCAGCTGAGCTCACCCACCAGTAAAGCAGATTAGTACCCTCTGAGCTACTCTTAAACTTGGTCAGGGGAACAATGTGGGACTATCCAGTGGACATTTCCAAAATTAATGCTACAAAATGAAGTTTCAAGTTGCCACAGTATAAAATGTAGTCCCTCATTACGATATTCCCAAAAGCAAGGGAACACATGTCAAATTCATACTCTCTTGGCCTCTGGCAGATTTAGGCACATCTACCAAGGTTAAACAGCACTGCGGGACCAACAGTGTTTATTTGCTAAGTTATTTCTTCAGAGATAAAAAAATCATCGTGGAATGGGCATGCACCACTGAGATACTGCAGTGTGCACAGTATCAGCAGAATCTTATGAAACCAGCCATCCTGTTACAGGGTATTTTACAGCAGAAGCTGTATGGGTATAAATCCTCAGTTTTTTGTTGTGACTGCACTAAAATTCCTTGCCCTTATCTTTCTGTCCAGCAGAAGGAAGCTGTTCAGTCCAATAGCTTAGCAGTAGGCAAACATTTCAGCTACTCGCATATCATAGAATCATAGAATCATTAAGGCTGGAAAAGACCTCAAGGATCATCTATCAAATTGGTAAGATCAAGATCTGTAAGACCAGAGAGGGCAGAGGTGAATTTTAGAGACCCCCACTGAGCCTGAGTAAGTGGCACATGGAAGGTAAAATTCACAAACAAAAATACAACTCACTGTGCATCAGAAGAGAAACAACCTGAGCTCCTTGCAAGGTTCACAGCCCAGCTCCTAGCAGATGGATTGCCATGCAAGGTCTGCCCAGGGATGTCTGTTCTGACTACAGAGAGTTACTCTCTTTATGAGCTTTCTAACATGAGCTTCATTTAGGGAGGCACCTTAGCAGATCTCCTGCGCACTGTATTGAAATGTAGAGTTTGCATGAGCAAAAGCTCCTGTGTATACAAGCTCTGTATCCGTCGACTGGTCATCAGAGAGGGCACAGCAAAGATGGTCAATGATGACAAAAATCTTAATCACTGGCACCTGTAAAACCTTGCCTGTTTTGTTGCCGGCAGGGGGACGTATTATTTTAATTTTAGAATGTGATTCTCTGTGTTTTGGCAGAAGTTCTCAGCAGCGTGCAATCCTGCCTTCAATGAGACAAAATGAATTAGCATAAAGCGGGGGTTGTAAATTACAGGTCATCAGTATTGGCAGGGAAATTATAGGTGCTTGGCAGCACAATAAATAGTAGAGGTGAACCTGGCCAATTGCTTTCAAAACTCCTTATTTACTGCTGGCCACAGCTGCAGGGTTGTGATGGCTGAAAACATCGCTCCCGAGTAATGGGACAGGGATCACACTGAAAGTCCCTCCATGGGGCAGAGAGGCAAACCCACACAAAAAAAACAGAGGAATGCAGCATCGAAAGTAGAATAAATATATAGGATATCTGGGCTAGTGAAGCTGTGCTTCATTTGGTTCAATACATCATTGAAAATAATTTCCATTAAACTACTTAGCAAGCATTTTCAAAATATCCTTGAAAGGCTCCTGGAGATAGTTGCAAGCGCCACATGAGCAAGCACAGCCTGTGCTCCTCTTTGTGCCATTAAAAAAGAAGCGCAGAAGCGAGCTCAGATTGTTTTTTCTCCAGCATTTTGTTGTCTGGGCTCTGTGACAGTGGTTTTTATGTGACGATTGGAGACCGCACAGCTGGGAATTCTGGGGGCTCTACGAGGCAGATACTCCGTTTTCTTTCAGACATCCAGGATGTCAGCACCAAGGAGGGATCCTTTGGGACACTCTAATCCAGGTGGCTGGGCAGAGAGAGGGAAAGAAAATTATTTTTGCATTTCCCTTCAGGAGCAGAGGTTGCAACGTGCTCAGTCCATGGGCTGTGCCTTGCAGGCTGCCCTGTGTAGTCCATGCTTAAGGATGCAGCTGATAGTCCTTCGCTGTTGCATGGCTGAGCATGATCCCTTGACATCACGGGTGCCTTCCCAAGGATGCTGACCCCCCTGCCATGCCGGGGTATATTGTATCACATCCATTTAACACCAAACCTCTGCCTCGCCTCCCTGCCTTGGCACACTTGCCGCTATCCGGCAGAGGGGCTCCTGCTGTTCCTTTCCACCTGCACGCCCTGGGCACATCAGCCACAGTCCGTTTTCCTTGTGAGCACAGATGTGCACCCAGGGGTCCCTGGGCTTTTCAGGAGGAAAAAAAGGCATTGAGGTACTTCCAGTGTTTTTTTTTTCATCAACAGACTTACCATTAAAAAGACATTTCTGAGAGCAGAAACTTTCACTGGTCCTGCCAGGCAAGGAAGCCTGAAAAGAGAAATTACTGTTCCTGCCTCACTGCATCCTTTATGCTTGCCCGTGGTGTTGTTGATGCTCAGAAATGCAGGCAGGAGTCCTGGATGCTATCTGCTTTTTATTATGAAGCTCCTGAGGGGTGGTGAGGAATCACACTTTAATACATTGCATTTACATTTTAACTGAACTGTGGCCTGCAGCTAAGTGGAAAGACATTAAAATCAAACTTAAGTGTTTCACTGTATTGTTGATGTTCCACCATTACTCTGAAATAATTGATCATCTCTCTCTCTCTCCATATATATATATGTATATTTTTTATATAGTCTTTTTCTTTACCCATGGCTCTGTGAGCCCCTGCCAGCAGCTTGGTACAACTTCCCAGACAGGTCAACAGAGACGTGGACCGCGTCCCACTGACACCCACTCAAGTCACTGCCTGATGCTGACAGTGCTGGACCACACATTTTCTATGCAAACTATATTTTAACAAGGACTGCTATAAGGACAAGGTTTTACAGATAATCCATGAGTATAAAGAGGAACTGTGATAGCAGAACCTGAATCTAAAAGAAAGACACCTCTCTGAGGATGCTGTCAAAATGAACAGCAACCTCTAGGTGTGAGGCTTTAGGCACTTCAGCTCACTGCTTTTGTTTCAGAAGAGAAGGGCCACAAACATGCCTGTTTTTCTTCTAGCTAAAGAAGTCTAAGAAATCACCTCTCCCCCATCACTTCCCAGCTAAAAGCTTCCACCGGTGTGCAGCCTCTGCTTAACCAGAGTGGGACAGAAATCGTCATTGCTCCAGGGGAAGGGGGCTGGCCAGCAACAAGGGACATGTGCCATCAGTCCCGCAGCAAAGTGTCGGCAGAAAAGCTTTTTCACAGAGCCGCAGCCTTCCAGTCCCCTCTCAGTGCTGCAGATGGGAGACAGCCTCCGGGCTGGCACCTCTGATGTGTCTGGGGAGCGTGGGCCACAGACCGATGCACATACACACTGTGGTTGCAGAAATCTCTTGCAGAAGTCAAACAAAGCAAAACAAAATATATATGCTGAAAAGCAAAGTCAATAAATAGCACAGACCACTTCAAAAAATATATGAGTCACTGTGCACTTCATAGCTCCCCAAATCAATTGCTCTTTGAACATGATTCAGCAGCAGCTGCAAATTTATTTGGTTTGAATACATGTTGTCCCACTAAATTCATCCTACCTGGGTTTTGCAACACGACTTCATCCTGGTGCTGCAAAATACAGAGTAGGTGTTACAAACAAAACGGTATTAGACACACTCATCCCCATGCCCAGAGTTTTTGGGCAATGCAGCACCCCAGAGACAAGAGCAGTCGGGATGTCCAGTCCACAGAGCATCCCTGACAGCTTGCTGCTGCACTAGAGGTGCCAGCGGTGGTGACCGTGGTGGTCAGTGGAGGCTCTGCCCCACCCCAAGCAGCAAATTAATATAATATCCTTCTGCTACAGCAACTGCACCCACTCTTCTTCTTTTCTAGCCATGATCTAGTGCTCACCACGAGTACTATTGTTCCCAGTTACTCTACATGTAGCACAAACATGGAAAATGTGCAGAGGTGGGTTGTAAAAGTTGCTGTTTTAGCTGGAACTCAACAAAAGAACAAGAAAAACCACAATCAGAAACACAGAGCAGCTATAAATGAACAGACACACCCTTGCAAGAGTGGAGATCCAATAAATATTTGAATACACTGACCTCTGAAATCAAAACGCTAAAAATAGTCTCTAGCTTTTGTTTTTCAAAAGGAGACTATCCTGTTGCCAGAAGAGATTTCTCTATTACTTGAGAGGAGAGGGCATCTCTCCTGCACCTCCAGCAGCTTGCCAGGGCAGGTGAGGAGCAGGAGGAAGGGCTCACTGCTCACTCTAGCAGCAGTGCCTGGAACTGTCACATTTTCCCTATGGAAGAGGTTAAATTTTTTTCCCAAAGCTTTGAAACCATCTGCAGAATGGGAATGTCCCCAGCCCTCGTTTATATTTCTTGTCCATATGAAATGGCACAGGTGCAACACGGCGGTGAACTGCGGCCGCCCATGTCATGTCCCATATCCCATCCTGCCTCTGCTCCACAGGGACTGACCTTTTTTTTTTTATTTTCCAGACAGTTTAACTGCCCAACACCATCTGTTAACCCCGGGGCACATCTTCTCCATTTGCATCTGAAGACTGGCTGCTATTACAGACCTGGAGTGCGGGCTGTATGTGCAAAAGTGTGTTGGTTTTTCCAGCTGTATCAATGTCACAAAAGAAACTTTATCTTCATGAAACTTGTTCCATTTCCATTCTCAAACCAACACAACTCCAGAAGTGCCACTGCTGAGTGTTTTCTAGCTTTCTTTCTGTTTTTCCTGGTTTTTATGGGGGTTCTTGCTTTAAAGAAACCCGTAAGAGTATATGAAGCAACTTTACATTAAAGAGCAAAACTTCGGCAGTATGTCCCGCTTCAGAGCTGGAAGAGGAACCATTTTCCCAGTTTAGCTCCAGGGATCCTATCCAGCCACCTCCACAAAGATATTTCATAATTCATTTTGTACATTTTATGAGTCATTTAACATACATGGAAGAGATGAACAAACAAGGGTCCACATGCCAATTCCTTGAAATGCCTGTGATGTAGAATATAAATATTATTTGTGTAAAAGGAAAAAACAATACTCCTATAGAAATGCAAGGCCACCGAGGAGCCTTGCACCATGGCAGCACCAGCTGGCTCATGGCTGGCTACTCTCCTTGAGGCGGTGAGGAGGGATTTAAGCCCTTCTGCCACTTCCAGCCCATGGCATTAGGGTAGAAATTGTCCATTCTCCTGGGGCAGCATTTGGAGGCTGGTCCAAGCTTGCTCCCCCACCTCTTGGGTGCTCAGGGGGTCACAGCGAGCAGCGATGGCAGGACAAGGATCAGATGTGGCCCTGGCTCACCCCAGATCCATGGAGGGGCCCCTGCACAGACAAACTCCAAGATCAGGGTGGGAACGCCGTGAAGGGAAACCAGGGGCAGCTGGGAAAGCCCCAGCTCCTCCTGGGAGCCCTGAGATAAAACAGGCAGGATTTTACAGATTTTTAATAATGGTAGAGCAGTGTTCAACTGCAGCAATTAATAAGGAGTGCAAATGCACAAAGTAAAAACACAAAGGCAGCGGTTACTGTAGGGCAAACTGGGGCATTCGTGTTAATCACCCCGAAGGGCTCCCAGCGCCTGCCCTGTTCGGTGGGAGCAGAGGACAAGTGAAGATCCAGGACTCCCCATTCTCCACAGGAGCCATTTCAGAGCTTGGGGGACCCCAGAAGACTGAGTTGTGCTGTCCTGGGAACATGTGCCCGTGTCCTGTATGTTGCCTTTGGCCCTTGTGAGCATTTACAAGCTGCAGGAGTTACAACTGACACTAAAATTCAGCCAAGAAAAGCATCCCCACAAAAGAGCTGCTACTACCTACACTCGAGAGCTGGAGAACTGCAAAATGTATCTTACTGGAAAAATGATAAAGTGAGAAATTATAAAAGACTAAGTATTGTGATAATGGAGAAAACACGACTGGCTCGGGAAAGGAAATATTTTGGAAGAGATACACAAAATGCAGCTGATAGAGGTCAACTGCTGTCCTGTGACAGCTTCTGGAGGATCTTGAGCAATGGGATCTACAACAAAAAGCACTGAAGGTCAGAAAGGAGATTTTGAAATGCCGGGCAAGGAAACACGCAGAGAGAAAATGCAGGTTGATTCAATGCATGCAGAGGTGATGCCCAGCGCAGTGCAGATCACTGCCCCTACCAGTGAACTCCTTTGAAGGGAGCTGAGGGTCTGAGAAAAGATGACGAGAAGTGGTCTCCACTGAGATCTGCTGCTGCTGGCTAATCATTGAGAAACTTTACAGACTACACTGAGGCCTCCACCAGGCATCACTCTTCCTGCTGCTACTTGTATAGTAGCCTTGACCTATAAAAGGACACTTAAAATTATTTCTACAAGAGCTTTTTGCTCTCCATGCCACACCTTTAGCTTTTGGGGTAATGCTCTCAAATAGGAATTCCTTGCATTTTTTTAAAGTGGAAATAAAGTGCATAGTCCAACAACCAGGACAGACGTGGCCAACAGAAGCAGGGAGAAGGCTATATGGAGGTAAACACCGGCAGAAATGTGAGTGCAGTGTGCCAGCCTCGAGCTTCTGCTCTGAAACATGCCTTGGTCTCACTGAAAAGTGCTGCTGCCACCTCTGTCCTGCTCATCTCAGGCATGGTTACGCCAATGGCCGCTGGCACTAAGGTGCTTCCTCGCTGCAGCCATCCAGCAGCACTGAGCTGCATCCATACAATCCAAACACTTCAGATTGAGGCAATTTTTTTGCTTCGATTTGGAGTGCTTCATGTGACTCTCACATCCTCACAACATTCTGTTCAAAGTGGCTGCCCCACTTCAAGGAGGATGTGGCATCGCTGGGTCTGGGCTCTGCCTGCCTCGGGCATCTGGGGCTCACAGGGAGCCGCAGGGAGGAGCGGTCCCTTCTCATCTGCCCATCAGCCTTGAATTGAGAGTCATTCGAACATACACATACCATCACAGAATGTAATTGTATTTACAAGCATGAATGAATCTCATCAGTTTTGCTTATTATTTCAAGGGGGTTTTGCTTGCTTAACGCTCCGTAGTTATTGTCTCTGCTGTAGAAGAGACAAAGCTACTGCTCTGTTCTCAGTCACAGCTATTTATATCTTGTAATGACACTCCTCAGGATACAAGGAAAGGCATGAAACCAATAGTGTAAAATCAGGACAAAGACAACCTCCAGGGCCTTTCTGCTCAAAAGCTGTCACTAACACTACCACCTTGCATTTGTTTTCTCTGCTGGATTGCTCCAGGTAGATGCTCTTTATTCTGTTTTTTTAAGCTTAATTCAAAGCAAAAGGAGTCCATGTCTTTGGGGAGGTCAGTCCCACATTCAGCACTAGACATGATGACACCTCCAAGAGGCTGGCAACAGTAAACACTTTAAGAGCCTCTAAACGCTGGGAAAATCAGTGGTAGCTACTGCCAGCACTGGTCAGATAACAGCCCAGCTCTGCCTTTGGCTGCAGCTCTCACCGTGTGCAGTCACCCTGGGTTGGACATGTCTGAGCCTCCCGGTCAGCGTGAAGCTGCTCTTGGGGAAAGATTCCCAAGGGAGCAAAGGGAAAACAGACCCGTGAAAATCCAGCCACATCTGAGCAGGTGGCAGGTACTTTTTCTGCCTTTTTCAATGCTTCCTTTTAAACTTTAAAGTCACAGCTTGTCTTTTCAGGAGTTTGTTGAGATACTGCTTTGCTGCTCCTGGGATCTTTTTCCCTTAACGATTCCCTACGGAGAAACTGTCTGACAAAAATAAGTACTTAGTGATTTGTTGGAAATCAGATGTGAATGCTATTCCCTCAAATCTCTGCGGTCAAAATATATGTTTGTAGAATACATATAGTTCCCTGTGCCAGTTTGTATTCAGACTATTTTCTAGTTGTTTCCCCTGCTATTAAGCCCATCTGCTAAAGTTTCACAAACGTCAGAGGTCTCACTCCTTTAAAAAAGTGTCTGTGCTTAAAAGTGACTCGGAACCAGATGTGCCACAGTGTTACATGCAATCAGCGCTATTTTTATCCCTCTCTGTTTTCTTCAGTGATTAAAGCTTTTATCATGTAGCCCAGCACTTCGAAACGGCTGCTCGAGCTGGACACCACAGTTCAGTGCTCCATCCCACATTAATCTGTCCTGATTGCAGGGAGATGCTGCCCTAACTGCTCTGGGCAGATGGAGCTGTGCTTTGAGCAGAGCCACAACGCTGCCTTCACTGGGTTTTGTTTTGAGAGGTGACTGCCTCCTCTGGATGGGGATGAGGTGTCTGGGGTGTCCTTCCAGGTCTCCCTGGGCCTGAAGAAAGCCAGTTCAGGCCAGGAATGTTACAGGGGTGTTCCCAGGCCGCCTTCACATCATGTCTGTCCACCAGTCGTGGGCCCCAGCATCACTCACCATTGGCGTGTGCTGGACAAAGAGCTCCACAGCTGCCAGCTGGAAAAGTGAAGCTCAGCTCTTTCCTCTTTTCCCTATATTTTTTTCTTTCAGAATATATGCAAAAGGTGATTGAAATTGCACAAGGTTTCAAAAAATTTTCAATTACCTGACGAGGGCATGTGAAAAATGTCAGTTTTAAAAACCCTGATATTATGTAAGGTTTTCAGAAAAACAGATTAAAAAAAAAAAAGGCTGTCAATATTTCAAACACCAGTGCTTGTGACTGAGGAGCAAGGAGAAGAGCAGTGTCTGTGTGTGTCCCTGTGCATTGCCCCGTGTCCGCAAGCAGCACGGCTGGGCTGTGGTGCTGGGGCAGGCGTGTTTCTCCTGAACCCAACCTATGGGGTGTCTCCCATCGGCTCAGAGCTGCTGCCTCAGCACCTGCTGCAGGAGGGGGTGCACTGGATCTAGATAACAAATATGCCTTGTTCAACAAACATTTGACTAGAAATGCAGACAGCATAATCAAGATACCCATCTGCTTCAGAAAAGCCTCCTGAGGAGTTAAGTTACGCCCTTGCTATGTCATATATCCAATTATAATTCAGCTACCCCCTCCTGGGAATTAGCATAGAAGCTAATCACTATGTAAACTGCAGAATGTGTGGGAACTCGTCTTTTATCAGCACCAGTGTTACCCCTGGGAATGGGAAGGTTCAGGCACCAGTATGCAAGGTCCTCCCTGCAGCAATGCTGCCTGCTGCTCTCGGCTGCTGGGTGTTTCGGGGCTTCAGGAAAGCAGCTTGGCCCAGGATTTTCCCTATCCCAAGCCCCATGGGGTGGACACCACAGACCCCTGACCTGGCTGTGGTCTAAGGCCAGGTCTGCTCCTTGCTGTGCGTGGGAAAATAGGGTGCAAGGGCTGGGGTGGGTGCCCTGCAGCTGGTGGTGCAAGGATGGCCACAGGGGCCAAACTGGGAGGAAGGTTATAGCCTCCAGGGCTTACCCACTCCTGGCACACACCAGCCACCCCTGAAGGGCAGGTTATTTCACCTGAGCATCACCGGAGCATCTGTAATCCCCAGAGCAAGCGCTGGAGCAAGCTAGTGCTCTGTAGACAAAGGTGAGCCATTCCCCTCTAGAGCAGCAGCTTCCAAGTTACCAGGCAGGCAGGACTTTTTTTCCTGATAACATTGATTTTTTAACTTTATCTTAAAAGGTGCAATCAAAACAGCACAAAACAAATCTAGGTGCATGTGAGAAGATGGCACAACTTAGCTCTGAGCAAGCCCTGGGAAGCCACTGCATCTGCGCATTGCTAGCAGGACTCAGCTGTGGATTTTCCAGATGAACTTTCTTAGGAGGTGATGTGGCATCTACTAACTCAGTGTTTTCCACTGGAACATTTGAGTTGTGCTGAAACCCTTCTATCTCCACAAGAAATTAAATATTTCCTTTAGAGCCAGCTCTTTGAGGTTTGGTGACTGTTATTCTGCAGTATCAAATCAAAACCTTTCCATCCTCCCTGCAGCTGAGCCACCATCATGTCAAGAGAAGGGTGGTCCTGACCCCAGCCAGGGGCTGTCTCCCATGAGGAGGATGCAGGCAGGAGGCCCTGAACTGCCTCTGCATGAGCATGAGAGGGTATGTGACACACTGAGCAAACCCCCAGCCATATCTACAGAGCAAGAATGAGCCTGGCAGCCCAGAGAGGTTGGGAGTTGAATTCTTACACGACGCCTCCCCAGGCATCATGGCAGGGCATGCAGCAACAGCACACTGCTGAAATGTTTTGGCATTTTCCAGATTACTCTTCTTTTTTTCTTTAATTTTTCAATTTAACAAAGGCGTGTTACATGCACACAGTGACCTGATCTGGGGCACAATAATATATCAGGCTGCTGGCATTTCCCCAGGCCTCTTTCCATCACTGCTGACCTTTGCTGAACAAAGAGCTGCCCAAACATCATGTTCTGAGACAGTTCTTGGCTCCCACGAGGCTGCTTAGGCTGGAGGTACAAACTGGGGCCGGAGCTTTGCTGATGAACAGTGCAGCCCACAGTATGGCAGCAGAAGGGACGGACCGGTGTCAGCTCTCCAGGACATTTGGAAGGACATTTGGAAGAGGGTCCAGGTACATTTATACGCTGTTAGGTTACAGAAAGTCTGCAGGTCATGTTCCTTGGTTTCTGAAGTCAGTCTTCAGAGTTGCCTTTGTCTTTTCGACAGCCAGGTATAATTTATGGTTTCTTATTGCTGGTGTTGGCCCACAGCAAATAAGCAGCAAAAGTCACATTAGCATTTTCCCACAGCAGTCTCCTTGCAAGCCAGGACTGTAGTGTTATCTGCATCGGAGCAGCAGTCAGTCCCTGAGCCAGAGCCCTGATGTTCCCTTTGATTAGGACCGTGGTGCTGTAACAGGAGCGCTCGGCACCACGCCACACAGCACCAATGCACCAGAGAGCCCTGGGCTGGGCATCCAGGCACTGTTCTGTCCCAGAGTGCTTCAGATTAATGGGCCCAAAGCAAATACTGCCATAGTTTCACATTCCTATCTGGTTTTATATCAGCATAAAAATTGGATGAATCCTCAGGTTGAAGCAATATGTTTATTCTTCACATCTAATGAATTACAACAGGCAGAGATACAGAGACCATTCCTGGCTGAGGAGTAAATCATATGCAAGTGGCTGAGATGACACTGGAATCTAAGTTTCGGTATGCTAAGGGCCAGATGCATCCACCAAAAGTACAAACATATTTCCTAACAAGCAGCTCTTCCCAGCACCCTGAGTTATATACTTTGAAACACAGGCTGAGCTACACTTTCTGTTGCATCCCTGAGACGAGAGCTCTGCAACAGCCACCCCCCGTGAAACTCTCTTGCACAGGCATCAGCTACACAAGGGTGAACAGGTAACTTCTGCATGTAAGTTTGCACAGTTCGGTGTGCTGTGCAGGGGTTTTGCATGGGCTTTAAGCCCCACTGAGCTTGCTTTATTCAGTCCTTGACTCATGGGAAGTAATTTGAGCTTTGGTG
>NW_010108334.1:314-4018 GCF_000699245.1 Pterocles gutturalis | reverse complement strand
AGAACTGATGCCACAGGCAAGACTGGATCCAGCCTGACCCTCATTAGCAGAAATAAAGACAGACTGCCATATTTGCCATCAGAAGTCCCCTGCTGGCCCTGCCACTGCACCCCAAAGGTTTCTATCCTGTATAAATAATAAGTGTAATAAGCCAGGTTTTAATTTTCCTCTTGAAGACTAGATGAAGCTCTGTTCAAACAAATGAAATCTGCTTGCTTTCTTTTGGTGATGAACTTGAGGTTGATGAAAGTGAACTATTTTTAGTACTAGCTAGAGGCACAAGCGAATGGCTGGCAAAGCACAGAGCATGTTTCCCTGCCCTGCCAGTGCATCCAGCCAGGACCTGCACCACCCGGCTGTGGAGGATGCCACAAGCCTCACTGGTGTTACGCAGCCCCACTCAGCCTTGTCCCTTTTCATTTAGAGTACGCTCTACAGTGCCTTTTTCACATAGAGAAGCTCCTTCCAGCCCAGATCCTCCTCGGGTAGGTAGATGTCTGTTTTGCTTCTCCAGTGCCAGAGGGGAACACCATCTGCTGTGTTCAGCATTGGGGTACTGACATGTGAACCCCATGAATTTGCCCCTGGGCAAATGCTGATTTTCTGCCTTGGAGCCGCCCAGTGGAAAATCCCCCGGTGCAGCTGGTCTGTGCTGTGAAGCAGCACGTCACCAACATCGCCATGCACTTGAGAAGGTCAAGAAACCATCTGCCTTTGGTTCAGGGTCATCCTCAGTAGCATGAACTGGAAATTGGCTTCTGCTGCACGTACTGCACCTTGCACCATGACAGGGGGCAGAGGGGAGATGCTGGTGCTGGGGCTCTGCAGAAGCAGCTTCTATTTCCTCCAAGTGCTCTGAGGGCTGCTGACGATTTCAGCTTTACTTATTGTAATGAGTCCTTTACTGTGGTCATTTATCTTGTTCTTTAAAGGCTACAGCCTGACATTTGGTCTTTGCTAGATTTTGCATTGCGTGTGAGCATAAAGGTTCTGTCTGCTTAAATAAAGTTTTATCCCAGATGCTATTTACAAGTTTCTCTTCCCTCCTCACCAAAATGTCAATATTTGCTTTTACTGCAAGCTGGCAGAGCACCTCATGCCTACTGCTGAATAGCACTGCAAATCGCATGTGCTCAGCTGCCAGCTGGTGTTTCTGAGTCCTCAGAAGGGGCTTTCTGAGACCTCATGCCGTGGGGAACAAGGCAGCCGGCACTGCTGAGCTGCCCCCCACATCCAGCTACACCTCCTCCAGGAAGGGTCTGGATCCTTTATTTCAATGTTCATACCAGTAGCTACTCATTGGGCCTTTTATACACAGATATTCTCTCTTAAAGTGTTTTCTTCTGTTTCTTGGCATATTTCTTTGTGCTGCATGCATGGAGCTTATCTGTCTGGGGATGTATTTTGGAGTCCCAAAAAGGGCAAGTCTTTCTTTATGGGCTTGGCAGAATTAGCTGCCCATTTTGCTAAAAACAAACGAGGGGTTAAAATCTGCAAGGCAGGAGGATCCTATCTTGTGTTTTCAAGCACCGTATGGGGTATGCACAGCCTGCACTGAACGAGCAGGACCGTATTTGAGGTCCCATGGCCAGAGGGAGCAGTGAGGATGAAGCAGGATCCCTGCCTGCAGCAGCTGCCAGATCCAGGCCAGCACAGGCAGGGATGGGTGCGTGGCTCACCCTGCCAAATGGCACAGTTGGAACATTGCTCTGTGAGCTTCCATCCATCCTACTTATGCTGCAAGGTTTTACATTTAAAAGCAATGATGGCTACGCCACCTAAGAAGCAACAGAAAAATGACGTCTTGCAGAGAAGCATTGACAGAGATATATAAAAACCACAATGAACATGATTTTTCACATGTCAGAGGTCACTTGGTCTCTCTGTGCACACCAGTCTCAATTACAACAATGTACAGAGGTTGTTCGGTTACAGGGAATTGCCTTGAACTCAGAGGAGTTAATCCATTTACATGACTCTGTCCTGCCGTAGGACACCAGACAGACTCTGGATGTCAGAGCTAAGGCCTTCTCTCATATATACTGTGCAGAGGGCAGACGGTGGATTTATCACTGACAATCGTCTGCAAGCATACAATGGATGGGCATCTGTTAAGTTCTGCAACATTATCTGGGAGATCTGGAGGCTGGGGGGGCTGCAAGAGGGAGGATTTTAACTATGCTGCTAGGATTTTAACTATGTATTTTCACTAATTGTCCTCACACTAATGACAGCAGTTGACAAAAATGTGGTTACTAACATAAGGCATCCAAAGGACCTCACAGGGTGTTCCCATGGTGCAGCCCACTCGCCCTTATCCCTGGCAATCTTTGCAAGATTTACCGTGCTACAGCAGTGCCCGTTCTCCTGATGCCAGCACTGCCCTGTAAGCACTGTGCCAGGTCGGAGCAGCCCTCCACAGCTTTGCAAAATGCCTTCCAAATCAGGTATTCAGACAAAACTCCAGCAGCCTGTATGCCAAATGGAGCATGCTCAGGGGCCTGATGCTGCTTTGGCTCTAGAGGCAGAATGACTCTGCGGGGGATCTGGCAGCAGATCTCCTCCCTGCCTGCAGCATGACTCTTGCATTCATGCACACACGGTCCCCTGCAGCGGTTCCATCTGCACGTGGCAGTGCTGTGGCACTGTGGAAACACTCAAACCCCAGTGACAGGAGGGGGAGAGGAGCCCACGGGTGTCATCCCCAGCATGGTACCCACTGCCGGACCCTCTCCTGCCCCTGCCACCCAGAGGCTGCTCTGCCCCAGCACCGAGGAAGGAGGGAGCTCCATTTCCACTGCACCAAATTGCACTTCTTCCCCACAGCAATATGTTTTTCCAAGTCATGACTGCAGAAGCACTGGTGCTTTTCTCTTATACCAGAATACCTTTCACTCCTGCCTGAGGAAGGGTGTAGTGAAATGTAATTTGCTCTGCTTTAAGACATTGTGAGGGGAGATAAGCACCAACCAGCAACCTGAGCAACACAGCAAGCTCTTTCCAATAGACACTGGCCTGCCCTCAGACCCGTGCTTTGTGCGATGAATCAGTGTCTTTCCCAGACACTTACAAAACAAGATTTCCTTAATTCTGTGGTATTCAGGAGCTAAACTTGCAAGAGTTTATCTATATAAGTTACTCTGAGATAGGTATTCAAGAAAGCACAGGTACACTCATAAGAGTTAATCTATTTTAAATTGATTTTGTCTTTCAGCATTTCTGAACAATCTGTGCAGGAGAGCCTGTGGGCTTTCTGCATTTCTCAGATGGAAAAGAGACCAGCCAAGCCAAACCAGGCATGTGGCAGGGACAGACTTCAGCTTGCTTTACTGCAGACACACTGCATCCAGTATTTCAGTTGGCACTCAAGAACCAAATGGCTGGAAATGAGCTGGGAAAAGCCACCAGGGTCTTCTTGCAATAAAGGGACAGAAGATGAAAATAACCCGAGAGCTGCCACAAAGACGAGCAAGCAGAAAGGTGCCAAGTGAGTGAGCCACCAAGCTCAACTCTCATGTGGAGGCAAAGAAAGGGCTTCGAGTTAGTTACTTGGCATCCTCTGTAGGGAAGTATGATCCATTTTCCCTTAAGGATGGCTTCAGCTATCAGATATTGGAGGCAGGACATAGTCCCTTTCCCCTCAGAGTATCAAACTCATGCTGACCCAGGGGAACCAGTGGCCCAAAAGCCTCCAGTGGGGTTTG
>NW_010108334.1:0-284 GCF_000699245.1 Pterocles gutturalis | reverse complement strand
GAGGACCGGCTGCGCTGGGTGGGCAGAGGCACTGGTGTGGGTGCAGGGGCTTAGTGCTCCTGGCCCATGCCCCGGTGCTGGGGGCATCGCCCCCACCCTGCAGGCAGGGCTGTGCCCTCCGTGTGGCCCCTTGCTGCGGGCCTGCCACTGCACCCCACCACTGCTGTCTGCGGCTTCAGCGCAGTGCGCTGCTTTGAAGCAAAACCAAGGCAGTTGCAGCCAAACAAAACCCTTTTCCCGTATTTTTAAACTGTAGCCTTGACCCTCTGCTTTTTACCCTGCAA
>NW_010108333.1:0-9091 GCF_000699245.1 Pterocles gutturalis | reverse complement strand
TAGCAGAATGGGTATCCACAAGCCATCAGGAATAGAAAAGCATGTGTGCAAAAGTTTTGGTGGTTGACTAGTTGCGGAACTTAGCTGGAAATCTGTTCTAAAGAGGCTGAGTAGCAATTTTGAAACGTATTTTTGGAGCACTTAATGTTGAAAATTCCCATTTGAACTCCTCACAGTGATCAGATAAATGATTGAAATACAGCACTCAGGGATGTTTGACTGACCAGATTAACCCACTTGTCTCCAGGCTGTTTCTGCTGGTTTGGGTCAGTACATTAAGGGTGGGACATCTGAGAACCTACTCATTTCTGGGTGTCAGTCAGTCACATCCAAAGATTTGTAAGGAAAAGGAATTGGGCCCCCTCTCTTGGACAGCAGTACAAGTCAGATGATAATGTGATTCCAGTTAAAATACCTGCCTAGATAACTGCCTGATAACGCCTAACCAGCTGTTAGTTTCAGCCAGAGCTGACTTGTTGGTTTCAGCAGTGCTTTCTGACGTGGCGCTATTTGTGCCTGATTACATGTTGGCTCGTGGCATGGGTCCAAGCTCTCCCACCATCCTTGCTTCCTGTTACTGGCTCATGTTTTGGCTTGGCTGCAGGCAAATCAACTGTGTTTTCTCAGGAAGGAAAAATCAAGCCTCACATGGGGAGTAGTTTGACCTTGAACCATGCCCCACTGAGCAGGAGGAACTCAAGGCAGGTTGGGCTGATGACTTGAGGCCACACTTGGCTAATGAAGATGGTTTGGGATATAGCTTGTGCAACTTCATTGCATAGCTGTCTCCAAGCCAAGCAGTTTCCTGAACTGTTTCATCCCTATTTACCAGTATCATCTCTTTCCACAAGAATTTTCAAAGTTTAGATTTTCACAGTGTTTCCCTTCTGCAGTGGAAAAATGCAGCAGAGCAAAAGTGAAAAGTTATACTTTCATGGTCTTCTTATGCTTTCATCATCTGCTACTTTTTAAACTGTTTCATAGAATACTCTCATTCTGGCATTTCAGTGAAACATAGATCAAATTGAATAACATGGAATCCTAGTTATTTCAAGTGGTAAATAGCTGAGGCATAATGTTCATGATTTATAAGGTCAGTAGCCACCTGGTATTTGTAACATGCATGTGATTAACATAAATACTTTAAATATCCAGATATCGTGTACCATGATACATGTGATCTACAGAGTGCTCTTATGTTTAGCTGACTTAGAGTACTCTACGCCTACCAGTCATTAGTACTCCTCAGTCTGTGCATGAAACTAAGTATAATAGGTAGAATTGCAGGTCCAACTTCTGATTGCGTGAAAGGCGTGGACAAAGTCTAGAGATCTTGCGCGTGTGGGCTCTTCCCTGGGGCACAGGCAAAAGAGATGACAAAGGGCTGCTGTGTAGCTATCACACAAGGATGGGTAGGAGGGGGTCTGGTGTTTGCTGCTTACGCAGCAGCTGCATCCCAATGCTGGGGATCAGATACTGAACAGGACACGAGCCTGTTGCTTTTTCTTCCTGCTTTAGCTGTGGTTTGCCACTAAGGAATGCTGGGGATCAGATACTGAACAGGACAGGAGCCTGTTGCTTGTTCTTCCTGCTTTAGCCGTGGTTTGCCACTAAGAAGATGAGTATTGTGATGGAAGTATGCCAGCATCACAAATGAGGTACAGCCTCAGTTAATAAATAGTGGTAAACTTATTTTACTAGGGCTCTCCCAAGTTTTGGGGCAGCAGCAGCGAGTCCCCTGGTGTTACAGGGGTGAGGTGGGTGGCAGGCAGTGGCAGGAGTCTGGAGATGGAGAAAGAGGCTGAGGAAAAAGAGGCTGAAGGGAAAACGAGAAGTGCAGAGCCAGCCTTCTACTTGCCAGCCATGCCTACACCTCTGTACCGTAAGAGGGACAGATGAAGGCACATTCAGTTCCTCAGTATGAACAAAAATTGGAGGTCAAATGGAAGGAGTGTTTAAAAGCCCTCTGCTTTTAACTGCTTACTTGGTAAACTGATTGTACCCTGGGTAGATCTTTAGCGTGGCTTTTCTCTCCCCACCCTCTCAGTGCGCTCCCACCTGCATGGAATGATTGTAAAGTCTTTGAGGTGGGCACTTGTTTGTACTGAATACTGTGAATCCCTGTCTGTGGTCCAGACTGCTGGGTAATCGGCTTTGAAGGGTCTTGATATTCTTAGTAACTTGCTTTTTGTTAAATCAAGAATAAACTAGTCAGATAAATATACACAAAATGTTACTTGAATTTGCAGGACACAGGAAATTTTTTCAATAAGGTCAAGCAATCCAGTGCCATGTTACCAGCTAAATGTAAAATCAGTGAATATTTGAACAAAAAAAAAATTTAAAAAGGAGACAGATAGTGTTGCCAAATCACTCAAAATGCAACAACAACAAAAAGAAAAATGTCAAAAAACAAAAAAAGAGCTGGCTGAGGGAGCTGGGGCCCAAGGCAAGCTGAGATTAATTCCCCTTTTCTGGAGATAGAACTACCTTCGTCTCAGAGGAAATAGAGCAGACAGACTTTGTAGCTGATTTCCTCCTGACTTCCTCTGTGCTAGAGATGCATGCTTTCTGAGAGCTTTTTTAGAAACTAAACCTTTCTGCTGTGATTTCACACTTCAGCAGCTTAAGTCCAGCTAGTTTTCAGTGATATCAAATTTTGCTTATGTTAACAAAAAAAAAAACCCTACCTAAATTTCACT
Organism: Pterocles gutturalis; assembly: GCF_000699245.1. NCBI lineage: Eukaryota > Metazoa > Chordata > Aves > Pterocliformes > Pteroclidae > Pterocles > Pterocles gutturalis. The sequence goes on along the minus strand of NW_010108333.1, from coordinate 6,389 downwards.
TTGCTTTCCCTAGCAGACCATTTCACCCACTTCAGAATATTTATGAGCTCCAGCTTCTGCTTTCTTTGTGGTCAAGCTCAGTAGTTAGGTTGCTGGCGGCAAAGTTCGTGTTTGCATTGTTTTCTCCACACTTTAGTCTGGCATCTTTGTCAATATCGCTGCTTTGTGTTAGAATTAGTGGGGGAAAAAGAAGCGTGTTTATGCAGTACAGTAAGTTTTTGTAATCTTTTCCAGGTGTCAGATCCCATCCTTCCTTTACTTATGATTCACTGAAATTCAAAACACTGTGCAGAGTGTTCTGAAGGTAAAGAAATAGGAATAAAAATAATTTCAGGGAAAGGCTGGTATGACTTGCTTTTTGTGAAAATCTGTCAAAGGATAAAAAACTTTTAAAATGGGATGTGAATTGGTAGTCACTGAGGGAGGAATTTATTAATCACATTCAGTGCAGACAGTGGCCCAGTAAACAGTATGATTATAAGGTCATCATAACAATATCATGAAAAGGGGCCAAATCCATAACCTTTTCTTCAGTCCTTGCCCAGATGAACCATTTAAAAGCAAATGTACTAACATGCTTGTCAACATAATGTTCTCTCTCTGTTAAGGAAGGTCTGTTTGTTAAGCTCACGGCAGAAGGCTGACCAGGGCTGAGTTAGCCAGCTCAAACAGCGGCAGCTCCTGCTGTAAGATCCAAGGAGATGGGCTCTGTTCCCATGTATGAGGACTCATCCATGATATGCTGTTGCTGTTTGGATGATGACATCATTCCACTACGCTCCAAGTTGCCTCACTGAGGAGTCGGTAAAAACCCTCTTCCAGTTATGGGAGATGCTGAGATTCCCAGCTACCTGCCCTGCCTGTTTCTCCAAGGACCGCATGCCACTGTTTGGTTTTAACCACATCTATTATCTGGCTCTTTTAAGGGGAGGATGGCTACCTCTTGCCTTGTTGAGAGCAGGAAGGTGTGAGCCCTTCATGGACGTGAAGGAGGAGGTTAGAAGGCTATATGATGCTAGAGGCATTCAGCAGAGTGGGGCATCTGAGTGGGAAGAGGGACACAAGTAACAGTTCTGTCCAATGAAAGCCATTCAAAAAAAGTGTAGTTTCTTACTTCCAGATGTTAAATACTATCTCATGGCTGTTCTTGTAGCTCTTGGCCTCTAACTTTTGAGTATTGATACCATAAGTTCATTTGTATTGGCTAATATAGCACCAAGAAATCAAGCTGAAAGAGGCTTTGTGACAAATTTGATTTATTTTTCCAGTTAGTGTCATCTCCATCATCTTCACAGATGATAAAATGACACAGAGTTGCCATCCTACTTGTCAGAGTTTGGCAAGGGCTCTCTTCCTGATGCTGTGAAGAGGGAAATGTGTTTATTTCTACATGTGAGATTTATTTATTCTCTTTCACTGCCATCTCTCATTCATGTATCAGTCCAGGAAAAGAGCATGTCAGTTTCAAACAAACAAAATACCCAAAAAGTGGGGGGCTCCAGATTCATTGCATGTCCCTACAGAAGCTTTCATTGTGAAATACACCTGTTTGGATGTGGTGGAAACTGAGAGTTTGTGTATTCCTGCTCCCCTCCATTTGGGTGGAAGTGCTGTACTTTTTAATTGACCAGCACGATTCAGTATGTTTTGGTTTCTCTCTTGTTTCTTTTTGTGCCTTCCATATCCTCAGTAGCACTATCCTCTTCCAGTCTAAATATACCTCCCATTTAGCCTGCAGATGTATTTTACTTCACCATTAGTGGAATATCCAGAGAAATTAAAGGCCTTCGTGTTTAACTCTTTCATAATCTCACTTTTGCACAAGGCACATCATAAAGGGCTTCACATATGTAGTGTCGTCTGCTTGGTCGGTAGTTTTAAAGAAGGATAAACTTGATTAGCAAAACTTGATGTGGTGACTTTGTGGCTGCTTGTGAGCTGGGCGTTTGCAGGGCCCAAGCAGAACTACATGCCTGGAAGGAAAGGAAAAAAAAAATGCAAATTCTTCATCACATTTTGATGTGGAAGAGATGATTTGCAGCATAGACACAGTTGTCGCCCAAGAAAGACTCACTGTTTCTAACTTCTTGAAAGACACTTACTTGATAAATTTGTGGACTGTGTGTGGGCTCTTTTCCTGGCACAGATCCTGTTAAATACACAGAGGGTCAAATGCTTGTCCTGGTCTTCCTTTGCCGAGGCCAGCTGGAGAGATTTAGTGTAACAAAGCACGCTTTTCCCTTCTGCGATTTACCTCTGCTTGAACCAACAGTGGGCACTTGAGACCTGATCTTGTTCTCGCTGACTGCAGACCATATCTCTCTCCTTCAACACACTGCCAAATGGAGGCCTTTCTGAGCAAGCGAAGAAGATATATTATTGAATGTGTTTGTCTTTGCCGTAGTAGAGATATTTTCATATCCGTGATATAAGGCACTGCTGTGTTTTGATGTTATTTCAAGTTAGGTTACTTTGGGGTATTTCAAGTAGAGGAGCTAGTAGAATAATTTTAGTGAAAGGAAACCTTTCTTGCGAGTAGACAGGGCAAAGGCAGTCAGCAATTCTTGGGTGTTCTGGGATATAAGTAGAGATATCAGAAAATAAAGAGAGAAACTAGGGGAGAACAGGGGAGCATTTTTGTGAGAGACTGGGTCAACTGGGAAGATGCTACTGGATGGTTGACAGGGACCTGCAAGCGTACACTTGGGATGCTACCCAAGTGTAGTTTGAGGGTGTAGCTGGTATTTGTCAGTATTTAGTCTATTATAATTGCAGCAAGAAGTGTATCTTTCTTTGCAAGCAACTGTGAATTTGCCTCAGAAGTGCTAAATATGTATCAAAATGAGGACAAACAGGAGCTTACGCAAAGTGTTAAATGTGCTGAGAAGTTTTATCCACACAAACACCAAGACCTCTGTTGTATGTTCCTGTCTTGTGTAAACGTGCACCTTTCTATTTCAGATATTTGGTGGGGTTTTTTTTAAAGGATAGCTGTCATTGACAGCCAATTTCTCAATATCTTTCAAATTAAAAATGGCATCAGGAATTAAAGAAGTATCCCTAGAATATATTTGTTGCAGCTCACACTGTTCTTTACAGCTTTCACAAAGAAAGGGGATCATCTCTTAGCAGTGCATATGTAGACACATCCTGAAATGCAGTTGTACAGGCACCTCTTCTCCTTGGGTTATGCCAGTGGTGAAATATGTTGACACAGAAGAATCTGAGATCTTTTGCTGCGGCAGATTCTTGTTACTTTTTTAGCAGAAAAATCCCTGAATCCCAGATTTAAAACTTCAGTGATGGAAGGCAGAAGAAATGTAAATATTCCCTATTAAATAAAGAATTCCCTGAAGCCTGCTGTGAGTAACTATTGTGTAGGAAGAGACTATCAAAGCATGAGAGGGATAAGTGCTTCTGAGGAAACCAGAAGGCTTTATGGTTTGAGATGGCTTCAACAATAAATATGCAATTGGTTTAAATTATATGGCAAACTCTTAAATAACGTCAGTGTATTTTGGCGTGGTGATTGAGTTTAAATGCATTAAGCTTTTCAGTGAGTAGTAATAATATGGTATTAGAGCATTAAGAACAGGATGAGCTTTGCCAAACCTTTGCTTTTGCTCTGTGCCTAAAGGCATGCTTAAAAGGTAATTTCAATGTGGTTTTAACTGGCTGCAGTACTAACCCAGGAAGGGCGAGGGAAAATCTGGCAAGGGCTGATGAAGTTTTGAGGTCTTAGATTTTTGGATTACTGTCATACTAGGATGCAGCTGGATTATTATATGAGCAGAGCTTTGTTGCAGCTTGCATGGCTGTGAAATGAACGGAGTTTCACAAGCAAAGGAAAAGCAACAAAATAATTTATAGTACCAGTGTAGGTATGCATGGGCCAGAGTCTTTCTTAGCAGCAAAAGATAGCCTGCATGCTACAGTACCTGCTAATGCTCTAGACTGTGACTCTGCCACGAGGCCCTCTTCATTTTTAGAAAATACTCTTTTAGTTATTAGTTGCAGGCAAGATCCCAATAACCTCTGGATCTGATAGCGGGATAAAAGCTATCATTCATCAGGTGGTTATATATATGTATATTCTCCAGTGAATAGAGTCAGAAAGAGGCAGAAAAGGGGATTACGGGGGAGGAAGGAGGTCTGGTCTCCATGGTGCTGTGTCTAGTTGGTTTTGAAGAGAGGCAGTTCTCAAGATGTTTTGTAGCTGAAGCCTAACAGAGCCTGAGGCTGAGAGGGTGATTCAGGATGGCTGGTGCTAGCCTTGGGAATACTCCCTCAGAAAATTCTTAAATTGGAAAACCAAACACACCATCTGAACATGTTTTGGATTGCAAATGAAGTTGCACCATGAATGAAGTTGGGTTTTTTTTTTTTTTTTTAAGTGTTCTTTTTTGAGAGCACAGGAAAACAGGCTTTCCATCAGATTCTGAAGTGCTATAAGGGTGATTGCATCTGCTTTTGTGCAAAATTTCAAATTGATGTTCTACATTTTAAAATGTAATCAGGTTCAGGCTGTGCTTTGGTTGATTTGCACAGTGAACTGTTTCATGACCAGTGTAACTGCTGACTGCTTTTCCAGCATGATATCGATTGATTACAGTACTGCTGTTGTTCAATGTCATTTTAATGGTCTGGTAGTCACAAAACTACAATCAGAACAACAACTTCTCCAAGAAGCATTTCCAGAAGCTCAAGGTCAATCTTTAGTTTTTTTCTGGCTTAATGAAAATTTTGTAAACTTCTTGTTTAATGATACCACACAGGATCTCTGCACTCAGCATTTGCAGCTGACATATATCTATCATGATTGGTGAATCAAGTATACAAACACTTGATCTGAAAAGAGAATACTTAAATATTTCATCACTTATTTAGTACAGCTGTAAGGGCATTTCATAGGAGAACATATTGTTCAAAGCTGTGAAAGGAATAACGTATGTCATAGAAATGACAGAATAAGGGCATTACTGCTGATTTGACAACATTAAGAACTAGACGGAAAACATGCCAGAGATTATTTACAGATACCAGAACACAAGGTCTAGATTACATTCATTTTTTTAACAGAACACCTGGGTAGAAAACTTTGTTGTGGACAGGATATTTTTTTGAGAAAAATGGCTTCTTTCTGTTGGAAAAGCATCTAATATTTTATGCTACAAGGTAGCTTCTGTGGCTATACATCTTTTGTGACTGTGAGCTCTTTGGGTCAAGGTGTCCTCTCTTTCAATGAGTAAGATATACCTTACACAGTAGGGCTCTGTTCATTGTTGGTCATCTTTTGTTTTCTCTACATTGAGCCCTTTGATGAATTATGGAGTCTGCTTCTTGGTGTGCTGTGTGACAGAGCTGAGACAGCCTATCTCACAAGAAATGTGTGAAGTGAACTCCCTCTTGGGGCCTTTGACATTTGTCCTTTCTCCCATGCTGTCTTTCATCTAAAATAAGTCATCTGGAGTGCAAATACGTGGTGGCTTTTTGTGCATAGAGAAATGAGTCACTTTCTGGATTTTAACTTCAGTGAACAGAGATTTTTGCACCCTTTTCGTCTTGCAAATGAAGTAAAAACAGTCATTGTGTAATTCTAAGAACACATCATAGATCACCCAAATCTTACCCTGTAATGACTTGGAAACTATTGTACAGGTGAAATAACCCATCTGAAATGTCTGAGAAGTTCATAATAATGATGGCCTAAACAGAAAAGGATGAGTTTCGCAGGTAACACAGTATATCTGTGAAAAACTGTGAAAAAGTGTGCTGTGACACTTTTTTCTTTATGATCAAGTCTTAAGAAAAATGTCCTTTAAATCAGTTTTTCTCTGGTGTTGGCTCTAGCTGTTCATCAGTAATTATTTTCCACTTTTCACCAATTAACCTGAATTGATTTGACAGTTTTTTTCTAGTCTATCTGAATCTGTACTTTCTCCTCAGGAAGAATAGCACCTTTTCACAGCTTGCCACTCAAGGTAAAATTGCAGCCATGAGAAGATTTTTGTTCTTTTTGCCCCCAAATTTTGTTCAAGCTACATGCATTCTGCTAGAGGACACTTGCAGAAGTTACTGAACTGCAAATAGTGCCATCAGCTAATTCAAACGTAGAGATACAATAAGTGAGGCAACAGTTTTTGTAAACAGATGATATCATAGAATGGCTAGGGTTGGAAAAGACCTTAAAGATCATCAGGTTCCAGCCCCCCTGCCATGGGCAGGAACACCCTCCACTAGACCAGGTTTCTCAAAGCCTCATCCAACCTGGCCTTGAACACCTCCAGGGATGTGGCATCCACAGCTTTTCTGGACAACCTGTTCCAGTGTCTCACCACGCTCACAGTGAAAGATTTCTTCCTAATATTTAGTCTAAATTTACCCTCTTT
>NW_010108332.1:0-3520 GCF_000699245.1 Pterocles gutturalis | reverse complement strand
AGAGCAAACTGTTTGACAAGAAATATTACCTGAAATCTCACGGAAGAGCTTCTGCAGCTTTAGGAACAAGACTTCCAAGCCTCCTCTCCTCTATGAACATTTGGATGCATGTGAAATTTTGTTGTGAAGGAATTAGTATGGTTGCTTATTTCTGAATTCTCTGATAGGTATAGATTAACTGAACTTTTAAAAAGAGCTACTGAGAAACTCAATACCCACATATAGTATGTATGTCATGCTCTAGTCTAGACCTGTTCTCCCTTTCCTTGTGTACAAAGAATTTCAGTCTGCCTTAGCACTGGTTATTTCATAGAGTCCTCTATGATCCTTGATACTATTTTAATGGCCCATTTGCACTTACACATTGAGTCATATGATAGTTTTGTATAAAAACCTACAGAAATACAGGATCTTTTATGTAAAAACAAATGAGAGTAGGGAAGAAAAAGCCCAACACAATTTGAACTAGAAATAGCATGTAGTAAAATACAACAGGAAGTTACTGAAAGTGAAATGTAAAGTGAAATCGGTAATATATTTTCTTATTTAACATTGACAGTCCAGCCTAAAGAAATCTGTGAGATTCTAGTCCTGTTTATTACTTCAGTAAATAAAGTTACACAGGTCATTTTTCATACAACTTAGCCTGGCTGAATAGCATCTATTTTCTGTTGACTTGAGTAGCTTGGCTTCTATCGAGAAATATGATAATTCTTGCGGAATATTCTTTAGTTACAGTGGACAGGAGGGTAGTCGGTGTGTAGAGGTAGAGCTTCTTTCAAAATAAAAATCTGTTTTGTAATAGCCATATATAAAGAACAACCTGAGGGCATGGCATACCAACAGCAAGTTGTACAAATTTGGCTTAAGTACACTTCTGAAGTATTTAAAAGCTATGTATTTCAAAAGTCAATACACGTAATACATATGGAGCTTATATGGGATCAAATGCAATACATATGAAGGTCTGAGTCACGTTACTGTTGTTATTGCCATATCTTATATTGGTGCTGAAGTGGAGGAATGTGCTGAGGTTTGTTGTGGTTATTTTTAAGAAAAATTTCAGACCTCTCTGTCCATCAGCAAAAGCCATGATGAAATTTTGTATCTGAGGTCAAGTTATCCTTCTGTTTTGTCTTTCTAGATGTTGATGAATGCCAGGCTATCCCTGGAGTCTGCCAAGGAGGAAACTGCATTAATACAGTAGGTTCGTATGAGTGCAAGTGTCCTGCTGGTCACAAACAGAACGAGGCAACTCAAAAGTGTGATGGTAAGTGGTGTTATCAGAGAACATACCTAAAAAAGTGGCATTAGAGTGCTTTAATAATGAAAGTAAAGGTCTTGAATAGTTGCAGTGTCTGATCTGAACAAACGTAACATCATTGTACTGTGCTTTTTGTTTTTCCTTCACAGCATCATCTGTTTCTACTTTGCTGTTCATGTTTTGCATTAGATTTTTTTTCTGTCTGACTTGTGTAGGTAAAGACAATTTTTATCCTGTTTCAAAGTTTAGCACTATTGATAAAAAGTGCATCTATGAGCAGCACATAACTGCAACTGAGTTATTGGGACTTTGTTTGTTTTCTCGAAAATGTCCAAAATATTCTAGTACAGGTAGATATTTTCAGCCTACTGACTACAGTGTGAAAAGCAAATGTGTGAGTTTTGGTAATGAATGTAAGGAATTACTGCAATGTATGGTTTGTGTTGATGAGCCTGGGTAAGTAAAAAATAAATAGTCAATGTCCTTTTCTAGATGCAAAATCAAATAGGTCACGTTTAATAAGTGTAGTTTATAAACATAGACCATGTTTATTCAGTAAACATATTGATATAATTAAAAGCAGAAATTCTGTATAAAGTAATGCAATATAAAATTGCTGAGTTGTTGTGGTTTTGATGAAGACTTCACTGATTTCAGTGAATTTGACATGCCTTTGGAAGAAACCACAACTCTCAAACTTCATCCCAACCAGTGGGTACCTTCACGTTCAAGTTACACAGATAAAGAGGACTGCTTGTTCAAGGCTTTGGCTTGTGGTTAGGCAGCAATTTAAGTATCTTACCAAATTACATTATACTCAGCATTCATTTACAAACAAATACATGGCTTGTAGCCAGTTTTGGAAGCTGTCTCAGAATTTTCGCTATTTTTGCCTGCATTACAGAATTCACAGAAAAATTAAGTAATACAAACTTACAGTTACTTTGAAAATCCTGTTTTATAAGTGAAAATGTTACAAACTTACAATTAGTTTGAAAATCCTATTTTATAAGTGAAAACGTAGCATCTTGTATTGTTGCAAGTAATACTGAAGAGTAAGTAAAAAAAAAGAATACAAGGGTATTTTTCTCTGGTCCTGTCCTCCTGTTTTTTTTATGCTGACTAGTTAGAATTTCTGCTCAGTACACAATCATATTCCTGTCATGAGTTTTTCTAGGGGAAACCTGTCTACATCTTGTTAAAACCAAGAAATAGACCTACAACCATAGAAATGCAGCTTTTCTTACCACAGTTGAGGAGAAACAGAAGAAGATTGTGTATGTGTCTGTGTATGTGTGTATCTACCTAACTGTATACAAGACTGCGCTGACAGGTATCCAGCATATGCACAGAGGTTTAGGGCTCTGCAGGGAGCAATCACATTCACAGGGAAAGCAGGTCCATTTGCACCGTTTCAGAAGTAGGGGAACACCAGGAGCCTTGCTGAGACACTGGGAAAAAGAATCTGTCCGTACCTTGACGACAGTAGAACAGCAGAAGAGTTGTAGAGCAGTAAAACAGTATGGCACCATTTCCACAGCCTTCTGCAGGATCAAGGGAGAAGCCAGAGCGCACCAAGTGAAGTGACGAATCCTACAAAAAAAGATGATCAAAAGAAGATGACTGAAAAGGAAATTTGTAATCAGAGCCACTTTCCTTGGGAAAATTAAATCCAAGGTACTTCATCTACCCTGCTGCCTGGCAACCTGTGAGGAACAGGGATAAACATAAAGTGGGAAACGCATCCTAGTAAAATCTTGCATTTTTTGTGGGAGACAATGGGAGTGTAACCATAGGCAAAAGGTTGTGGGATTTTTCTTGCCGTGGAGATGAACAGTAAGGAGTGGCTGGGTACAATACAAAACATTTGTAGGCCGTACATTGGGCCTCACCATATAGGATGGAGAATTGTAATTAGAAGAAAAGAAAGAGGGCAAATGCTTTGTTTTCCCTTCACAAGAGCCCTCATTTGTGCTTGCCCATTTTGGAAAAAATGGAAAGGAGGTAACTGAGACCACATGTCCACCACTCCTGTTTTTAGAAAAGGACATCATGCTTATCAGCTTGTGACAATTTACTTGGCTTCTTTCCCCTTTCCACCTGTGTGAAAATGTTGGAGTTTTGACTGTGGTTAGCAGCCAAACACCACAACAACCACTTGCTCACCCTCCCCATCCCTGGGTGTGGGGGAGAGAATTGAAGTGGTATAGGGAAAGGAGACCTGTGGGTTGAAATAAGAACAATTTAAGAAGTAAA
>NW_010108331.1:0-1795 GCF_000699245.1 Pterocles gutturalis | reverse complement strand
ATGGGTTGAGATAAGAACAATTTAGTAATGTAAATAATATTAATAATTATATTTAAAATATTATTAATATTATTTATAACAGTGACAACAAAAACAACAATAACAATAAGAGAGAATTTACAAATGAGTGATGCATAGTACATCTGCTCACTACCCACTGACCAAGGCATTGCCCTTTCCTGACTAGAGTCCTGGAGGATAGAAAAGTCTGAAAACGCGCTCTTAATAGCTGAGACACTGGTCCATACACATCAGGAGCAGGACATATTCTCTTTGAATCACTGGAAGTCGTGGAACCGTGTCTCCACAGCCAAGATGAGGGAGGGAGGAAGAGAGACTTTATTTGTATTGCTGGAGTTGGCCAATTCATCAACCATTGGTCCCTCTTCATCTTTCCAGTCCATTATTGCCGATGAGTGGCATGTGATGATGGTGTGCTCCGTACGAACTTCAGCCACAGGGGTCAGGTGCATTGGACTTCATCTGGATCTATGGGTAACTGTGCATTGTGCATAATAAACCATCCCCCTCCTACACAGCTAATTCCTTCAGGTAAGGTATTTCTCCATGGTGGTCCACTTGCCTGGAGGTCATACAATTTCTTCCTTGAAGGGATACCTTTGCCTCATGCCTGCCAGAAGTTGCCTCCAGAGGCTGAAGGCTTGTGTCTTTTTCCCAATCACTTTGGCAATGTTCCAGTTTCCTACAAAGGGATCCCAGCTGCTTGGCTTCCCTACCCTCTAATTCCAAGCTACTGGCCACATTATCCCAGCATTGGAGCAGCCAGGTGATAACGTACTCGCCTGGATGTCAGCTGAAATATTTTTGCATATCTCGCAGCTCACTCTGGGATACGGATTGGGTGATTGCCTCCGGTTCTGTCTCTTCCTCCTGCTCTCCTGCTGGCCCTGGTTCAGCATCATCCCTTACTGAGTGAACCGATTTTGTTAGTATAATTCTTCTTTGGTATAGGGGTGACTGATACTGGCACAGGTTGGCTCTCTGGTTCAGCTGCAGTACTTGATGTGGAGGTTGAAGCAACCATAGTGCCTGTCACTGGGACTGGAGTGGCTACAGTGCCTGTCAATCTGTTTTCCCTCCCTTCCCCCTGAGGGTGCTGCATGTTATCGAGCAGCATTTGGTAGGTACTGGCCAGGGCCCAGCACAGTGTTGTAAGTTGTGCCTCTCTGAAATAGCCACAGAATTTTCCTTTCAAGTGTTCTACCACTTTATCAGGGTCTTGTGGATGTTTGGCAGTGAAGTTCCAAACCACTGGAGGTGAGAAGTTCTCCAGATACCTACCCATATTCTCCCCCATGCCATGCCACCCATGGGTATCCAGTCTCGGGGCAGATCTCTGAGTGTTTTTCCTAAATAGTTGTTTAACCTTCAGCAAGACCTGGCACACATTCAGGTGCTGTAGCAATAGGAACAGTCTGGTTTGAACATCCCAAGGAGAGTCAAAATTTTCAAGACAGATTGTAACTTGCCTGGAGGAGAGGGGAGGGTGAAGGAAGGTTTCTCCCCCATAGATGGGCTCTCTGAGGAAGAAAGGTCATGGGTGTGTCCAGCCTGAAGCTGGGGAAACCTCCAGCAGTTTCTCACAGGGGCCAGCTAGGTAGTACCTCCTACCCCCCAGCTACAAAAGCCTTGGAGGCAGGGTGAGGGTGAACTCTTAACAGTTACTTACAGGAACCACCACTGTAGCCCCTCCCCTACTACACTAAACCACAACAGGAGATGAAGATCATGCTGAGTACAAATATCAGATTACAGAATCACAGAATGTTAGAGA
>NW_010108330.1:4663-8362 GCF_000699245.1 Pterocles gutturalis | reverse complement strand
GTCTTCATCTCCTTCCTGCCAACTGCATTATCCTGGTATTTCTTGCTGTCCTTAGCCTTGTTCTCAGTCATCAATGTTTTAGTGGCTTTCTGGCTGCAACAAACTCTGCAAAGTTCTGAGTCCTTAAGAAAAGTATCATCTTTCCATTTCTTGTGAAATTTGACTTGGCAATAACTCAGTGGATTTTAATTCGTATCTCCCATAATCTCTGCTCTTACCACAGGCTGTCTACATTCAGTGCTTCACAGGGTACATCTGAACTGCTAAAGAAATAGAACAGACTCAGTAATTGTCTTCCTGATTAACTAAGTTACTTACCTGCTGTGTTTTCAACCACCCCAACTGGTTCCCTCCAGAACAATAGGTACTCCCCAGGCACAACTTGGGGAATATATACTCCAGAAACCACTACCAACAGGTAATTAGGACAAGCACATACACCAGTTTGGGCTTCTCACTATCCTCTGACACACACACACTGTCACAGTTCTGACTTGTAGATGGTTGCCCTAATTCAGCGTGGAGTGAATAAACTAATCTACTGTAGATGGACTCAGATGTTAGCTGTGTGAATGTCAGTAAGTTTGAACACGCAGTGCTGAAGGTAGCAAGAGCTCTTTGACTTTCTTTTCTTCAGTAGTACAGACAGATCTTTATAATTGTCTGTCTAACCCATCTTTTAGAAGGCACAGGTCTTAGCTTCTTTAGCAAATACAGTAAAGATCCCACAATCAACTACAAACAAATGAATGAAAGAGATTACGTCTATCACATCCAGATGTACAATAAAAATATATTTCACAGCAAAAGAAAGCAACAGATTTTAAAACCTATTATAATAGGAGTGTTTTTTTAAAAAACTATTTAAGGGGAGAACTCTTTTGGACCAAAAAAAGAAAAAAAAAATTATTGGCTTCTTTGACAGATTCCATTTATGTTAGCAATTCTTATTAGAAATTAATTATAATTGTACAAAATTGTATGAACAACTGCCCATTCTTTCCTTCTTTACTTTCCTGTCTTTCTCCTTGATCAGTATGAGGTTAGCAAATACACACAGTCTAGAAAAAAATGATACATATACTGCCTTAAAAATCTTCCTCTGACATTTCAACAACTAGTTCACGGTTTCTGTATCATGTCATGAACATTCCAGCCCAGCAGAATCTGGAGGCAATGCGTAAGTGTAAGTAGGCAACTACTGCAATCAAGGGATTTAGGTAAAGCACCACCGTGCTGGGCAAACTGAAGGTGAGAAGGCTAGTACCTCGCATGATTCATCCCACTGTTTGGTTATGTTTATTGTATTGACACAGTGAAATATTATCACTGTGCAGTGACTCCAAGTTTGCAGTTATGGAAGAAAGCTGGTTTTATAGGGAAATGTTGGCTTGAAGCCCATATTTGTGATTAATAGGCATCATATTTTGGGGGACCTAAACAAATACAGAGGAGTATAGTCAAACCCTGAAAGAGCTGCAACTTTATAGAAATTGTGTTATACTCCTGCCCTCTCTTCCAGTGGTTAGCTTCCATAAAAATCTACTTTTCCGCCATGTAAGATTTACTATTATGTATCACCTATTCAGAACTCGTTGAATCAGGGTGCTTTTATTACAGACAAAGGGGTGATTTCTTTATCCTGCACATAAACAAGCACTGAATTCTGTACCATCTCTTCCTCCAGCAGGATTTCTGCAGAATCTTTATGTTTAAATTGCAGACAAAACTTCGAGAGCCAAATAGGCATCTCACTAATGGAACAGAGAGCTGTACGTGCATAAAGAATTAGTTTCATCACTGTTTAAGAATCTCAGTGGAAAAATATGCAGAGCTGCACAGAGGTGGGTGGGGAACGTGGCAGAGCGCACCCATGACCCAATAAAAGGTGTCCTTCATGGAAGACAAAGAATGCAGCAGCCCTTGTTGGCTGAGTCAGGAAAAATTAATGACTAACCACCTGGATCCACAGTCTAATCCACATAATGCTGCTGGTGGTGAATGGACAGGACAGAAGCAGAACTGAGACTCTGAAGTGGCAATAATACCACTGCAGGGGGTCAACCCACAGGTCTCATTTTGGGTGGCACACACTTGCCTCGAACTGTTGTGACAGATTCACAGAAGTAATAAGACCTGAAGCATAAGATCATAAAATAATACTTGACAGCCAGCAGTTAATTTGCCTTTTTTCCAAGCCTTCTGGAAGAAGAATTACACTAGGAAATTGGAGTCATTATCAGGGCAGTCTTATACCTAATAGACATTTGGAATTTTCTGCTCTATAATTGCCATTCTATCCAGCAAGGGTGGGCCATACTTCATCAATTTTATATTGTTACCAAGAGGAAAACACCTGCTGATGAGCAAAAAGGAGAAAGAAGATACAAATGGGAGGAAAATCAAGGGTTTTGTGTTTTAAAAGTTGAAGAGAGAAAAGCTGGAGAGAATACTTCCACTTGCTGCCTTAACTTTACAGGTCAGGCAAGGAGTTGCCTTTCTAGGAATGAAGTTTGTAGCTCACGTATGTTAGGGAAAATCCAATATTGACAGCAATTTTCCTAATCTAGGTGTTGAACACTGTGCTCAAGAAACTGGCACCCAGAATACACTTCAAAGAATTTAAAAGTCGTTAATGTTCTTCCTTACCGGCATATTTGTAACTTAACAAATACTACCTCCAGGCATATCTACCAAAAAGCATTTAAAACACATGAAGTCTTCCAGATTGCAATGTTCTTCGAATAAATTTTGTGTCACTTCATTCTAAGTGAAAATTGATGTGCATGTTATTTAGAAATTAATCAATCAGTAAAGCTGACAGAGCCCTGTTCCATTCAGTGAACAAGTTCCTACTGACCAACATCACGTAACATGAGGCTCTGCCAAACACTAGCAATTCGTCCACTCCAGCAAAACCTTCCAATAGGTTCCCATTATTTTCCTTCCCAAGCCAAGCATAAACTCAATGACAAGCAATGTTCACCCTTGTGCAACATATCTAATACTCACAACACATTTACTGAAGAGTGCATCTGATCATGCTTACCATATTTTTTTTCTCTGACACTGCAAGAGTAACCATTCTGGTTCCTTAAGCAAGTCCCCAAATTGTATTGAGAATTCATCTTTACAGCAGCAATCACTAATGGATATTACTGTCCCATCCATCTTGCAAGGCAAGCCTTTTCATTTTGTGCAGCGTCTTATCCTTAGAATATTTCTAGCAATCACTGTTCACAGCATGTCACCAACCAGAAAGATTTTTGTTTTCTTTTGTTTCTGAAAGTCAGGTTCATATAAACCATTAGGATGTCAAATGTACACCATCAAGCTTTTGTCAAATGCTCTAGAGAGTGCATCAGGAAGTAACAGTCTTAACCCAGGGTCATATTTAGTCTGTAATTTATACCCCTCCTGCTAAAAAAGAGAAGTCTCTGTAGCACAAAGAGAACATTTAGAGAGTTCCTTTCAGCAATTTCAAAACCATAGAGGAACTGCCATTCAAAATTATCATGCCTAAATAAACTTCATTATTTTATGCTTGCAAACTAAGACTATTGCTCTGTGTAGACAGATAGCAATATTTTCTCAAGGAACTAATGCTGAAGTAAAGCAAAACAGTGCCAGAATCCTCTTGATACATCAAGGAAAACAAAATACGACAAAAAAGTAAGCATCAACTCTCTTTCCCAGACT
>NW_010108330.1:0-4632 GCF_000699245.1 Pterocles gutturalis | reverse complement strand
CTCTTTCCCCTTGTAGGTAAATTAAACATATCTTTCTTCCATATTCAGTTACCTCTTTTTAGCATATACCTAAGGTAGAGCCATTTAGTTATTTCTCCCTGCAATGACTAGCAAATATACCAGTACTGGTTTTTTTTTTTTTTTTCTGATTTCCTCTGTGATTTCCAGAGCAGAAAGCCTGTCAGAGAGTCATTGCAGCCTCTATCTTAGGGCAAAAGGACACATCCTGCAAGGAAGAACTACAGAAAAGTAAGTTTCTTACAGGTACATCTGTATTCTGTTAAGAACTTCTCCCGAACATCTCAAAAATCTTCCTCCGCTACTGTCACACTTGCTCTTTCATTAAGTGCAATCTTTTGAGAAAGTCAGGAACCTAAGAAGATTTTAAGCCAACGACCCTTTAAGAAGTTTTTACGCTAACGACCCTTACCTAGTACAATTACAAGTTCTATATTTTCACTTTGGTTATTTACTTGAAGTTGAATCTGATGAAGTTTGCTGTTCTGCCTCTGAATCTCAGGCAAAAATATTTAGGATCAGATTTTAAGAAGTCTGTAGGTATCTACAAGAAGGTTTAAAATTTCCATCATTCATCTTTGGTTTGGAGCCTTAATACCTCCTTAAACCTTTAATCCCTGTGTCTAAGTGCCTCTTTATGAAACAAGCACAGTATTAGCAATTTACTTCTTCCTTTACAAAGCAAGTTGCTGTGAACACGAACTGACCACTGCTCAGGCACTGGCGGTCTATAAGATGCATAGAACACAGCCAAATACCATCAGCAGCTAGAACAAATACCACACTTACCGTGCCAGCCCCAATTGCTCATTAAATAAGGGATTCAAAACTTGATCCAGTCATCCCTGAAAGGCTGGCATTTATTCTTCCCTTCAGTATCAAAAATAAACAAAAAACCTACCAAAAATTTGCTATACTTTCTAAAGACAAAAGTTAAACTTAAGATTCCAAGCTCAGCCAATTTGTTCGTACTCAAGAATGGACACCTGAGTTTTGCTGAACCTCTGCCACTGAGCCTTTCTCCTCTAGCAGGAATACCGAAATGGCAGTGGGGGGAGGAGGAAAAAATGAAAAGATCCTTACACACAGTAAGGACTTGCAGCAGCGCATTCTATTCAGCAGCACATATGGCACTCGCATTTTCATTGCTGGGCATGTTTTATTTACAGCTGGGATTTCTTTTGCTCTCTTTGCCTTCTGAGTTCAAAGCACTTTCATTTTCTTCTGTGGTCTATTCTTAGCCAAGAAAAAGATTTTTCTAACAGAGAAGTGAGGGTAGTGGAATGGAATCACCCGCTTTTGACAGCACATTCAGCATTAGCTTCTGTAACTAAAGCAGGTATACTTGGTGCCCTTAATGTCTTTTTCTTCTATTGAATTAAAACAGCTTGTTGCTCCTCTTGAATGGGGGAAACCTGAAGACAGAATGGTGAGGTAATGATGCAATATTAAGTTGCACACTTTGTCAGAGTGAATTTTCTGCAATTATTCAAACATCAGGAGAGTTAATTTAGCTCATTCCAGAATCTGTTTATTTCCTCCTGACTTTTCCTCAAACAAACCACTTCAGTTCCTCAGTTCTGCTGCACTCTGTCACTGTATTTTTAAGAGGGAAAAAGTATTTTTTCTGTTTGAGGGAAGGGTGGAGCCCCTGTACAGAAAAAGCAGTATGTCGGGTACATTTTTTCCCATTGAGCACAAGTTATAAATAAACCTGTAAAAATACTGTTTTTTCATTTTGTTTTCCAAAAAGACCTCACACACACATGCACAAAAGAAACAAAACTCCAGAAATATTTTCAAGTTAAAAGACTTGCTTAGATTTGTAGAGCTTTCGCTCCATGGTAAATAAAATTGAGTCATATTTAATCATAATAGTACTTACAAAGACAAAAACTCAGTAAGTATATGATTTGTTTTATGGTATATAAAACTAATCTCTGAATTTTATCTTGAAAAAAGATCAATCAAATTACTGTTCTTGGTGACTAAAAGTTGCATTTTTAGTACATGAGCTGCAACCTCACCATAAACAACAGTGTGATAGCACGTGCCGCTTCATGCATTGGTGAGAAAATCATGCACGGTCTCTCCATCACTGAAAGTTCACACGGAGGGAACCAAACCCCTTTCTTCCACCTCTGGCATCACCACAACCAAACACACGTGTAGGGTAAAAAGCTCCCCTCCTTTTCTTTTCTTTTTTACACAGCCTGAAGGTACATAGGGGTTCTGGCGCAAACGTTCAACAGGACAACAGTACACCCCTTCCTCTTTCAGCACTCAAAATACTAACTACTGAAGGAAGAAGAGATTTGCCAGGGCTATGACCTGAACATCTTCCCACAAATCGGGGCAGGCACATCACTCTCAGAAAGGTGAAAGCCACCAATGAGCTGCACAAGTTTTACCCCGTGGCTGAAGCCCGTTCTGTATCCCCTATGGAGACAGCCAACGGCGCAGCTTGGAGAAGAAGAAACGGGGAAGAGGAAACAGGGAAGATGAAAAGGAGAAGAGGAAAAGGGGAAGAGGTAATGGAGAAGAGAAATGGAGAAGAGAAACTGAGAAGAGGAAAAGGGGAAGAGGAAAAGGGGAAGAGGAAAATGGGAAGAGGAAAAGGGGAGAGGAAAAGCAGAAGAGGAAAAGGGGAAGAGGAAAAGGGGAAGAGGAAACGGAGAAGAGGAAAAGGAGAAGAGGAAAAGGAGAAGAGGGAAAAGGGGAAGAGGAAACGGAGAAGAGAAACAGAGAATAGAAACAGAGAAGAGGAAAAGGGGAAGAAGGAAAGGAGAAGAGGAAACGGAGAAGAGGAAATGGAGAAGAGAAACAGGGAATAGAAACGGAGAAACGGAGAAGAGGAAAAGGGGAAGAGGAAAAGGGGAAGAGGAAAAGGAGAAGAGAAAACGGAGAATAGAAACGGAGATGAGAAACAGAGAAGAGGAAAAGGGGAAGAGGAAATGGAGAAGAGAAATGGAGACGAGAAACAGAGAAGAGGAAAAGGAGAAGAGAAAAAGGGGAAGAGGAAAAGGGGGAAAGGGGAAGAGGAAAAGGAGAAAAGGGGAGGAGGAAACAGAGAAGAAGAAAAAGGGAAGAGGAAAAGGGGAAGAGGAAAAGCAGAAGAGAAAAAGGAGAAGAGGAAAAGGGGAAGAGGAAAAGGGGAAGAGGAAATGGAGAAGAGGAAACAGAGAAGAGGAAAAGGAGAAGAGGAAATTGAGAAGAGTAAATAGCCAAGAGGAAAAGGTGAAGAAGAAAGGCAGAAGAGGAAATCCAAACCAAAACCAAACCCAAACCCAAACCAAACTCAAACCAAACCCAAACCCAAACCAAACCCAAACCAAACCTTGGATCCTTTGTGTTGTCTGTTCTTGAAACCTTTTTTTTTTTTTTGCAGTTAAAAGCTCCCTGGCCCTTCACGTAAATAGCCTCATGGTTATCTGACTCGTTGTGAGCACACAGAACAGCCCAGGACAGCACAAATCAGCCCTGAGCCAGGTCTGGGGCTCCATCCAGGAGAGCAGAAGGGATTAAAGGTCCCTTCCAACTCAAACTATCCTATGATTCTATGTACTGTCTGTCAATATCTCTACTCCAATCAGAATTGTTCCGACATTTATAAAATTGGACTGGTTCAGAAAATACAGAGTTTTTAGAGATGCAAAATAAGTCTTAAGGGCATTTTGGGGCTGTTCCTGCCTCCTCTATTGGGCAGTCTGAGTAGAAACTCAAGTTACTAAATCAGTGTCCAAAGTTTATGAAGCCTTTCAATTTGTGCTTAACTGCCTTGCAGCGGTAAGACGTTGATTTCAGTGTCACCCACAGCAGAAGTACTATATTGCCTTCTGAAAGCTACAAGTTGCCTTGAAGGCTGGATATTTAACAAAGTTACTCTTTGCACTTGAGAACAGATCCTCTCCACAGTCAGAGTTGCTGGAGTCAACTTGCTGTGAAATGGGAAGCTGCAAGAGGGATAAAGGAGTTGGAATTGTTTAATCAGCATTTTGCTAACTCAGACAAGGAGATTCTGTCACTTCTGTTTCAACTGCATGATATCCATGGATGATGGCACTGCTGCCTCCAGGCCCCATATCACAATACTCTCAGAGCTGTTAGCGCTGTCCTCTAACTTCTAAAATTGGTATAGGTTTTAAAATAGGACAAGGGCATATTGGTTTAATAAGTAGAAACAGGAAATACACAATTTAACTGTATGCACTGTAAGCAGGAAAGTCCAAATACGCGATACCCAGTGCTTGACCAATAAGAATTATATTCTTACTACTTCTCCTGTGTACCTGCAAGAGAGAGACCACAGTAAAACAAAATTTGTGTCTAGCAGACAAATTTCTTCGTGGTATGAAGACAGTGACAGACTGTAGTCCCAAGAGACTTCACAGAATAGGAACTCCAAACCAGGCTGAGGCAGATGTGTGTATTAAATATATTACCATACCTATCAATCACATCACATTTCACAAGTATGATCAGCTATGAGCAAAAGCACACATGGTCTGAGTTTTTTCCCCCTGAAAAAAGCCAAGGTGTTTTCAGCTAGTGAGCCCTGCATGAGGACAGTATGCATTCACTAACGCAGCCTCAGTGCAATTGTACAGAAATGGG
>NW_010108329.1:0-220 GCF_000699245.1 Pterocles gutturalis | reverse complement strand
CCTGCGAGGCGTCTCCCCCCTAGCAACAGCGCTGACCTCACCGCGCACCAATCAGCGCCGAGCAGCTCCCGAATCTTCCAGAGCTTTCCTTTAGCCGCACCCCTCGGCCTGCTCTGTCGTCCCACTGGATTAGCCAATCAGCACCCACTGTCCTTACTGCTGCACCAATCAATGCCGAACTTCCCGTTCTTCTTAGTAGCCGCTTCACCGCCCCTCCAGA
>NW_010108328.1:0-739 GCF_000699245.1 Pterocles gutturalis | reverse complement strand
GTTCTGCACCTTCCTCCCCGCGGCAGGACTGCTCCTATTTCAACTCCAACGCCGTCCCGCTGAAGCTTTCCTTCCAGAATGTCGATCCCCTCGGGGAAAACATCCGAGTCATCTTCAAGGTGAGCCCCCGGTGATGCCCAAACCAGCAGGGCTGCTCCAGCTGTCCCCTGGCTCTGTCCCCGCTGTCCCCTGGCTCTGATGGCTCTCCCCCACCGCTCGCAGTGTGGCGATGACCTGCGGCAGGACATGCTGACGCTGCAGATGATCCGCATCATGAACAAGATCTGGGTGCAGGAGGGGCTGGACATGCGTATGGTCATCTTCCGCTGCTTCTCCACCGGCCGTGGGCGAGGTAACCCTGCACCGGGGGGTCCCCCAGCAGCACTGGAGCCCAGGTTGTGATGCTCTCTGATCCCACCAGCCCGTGTGTAGGAAGGTGGCTTTGCAGGATGTCACCCAACGGTGATGGCTGGGGAACGGCTGGGTTGGTGGCAAAGCGGGGCTGGGGTCTCGGTGCCCCCCTGGGCAGGATGGATGGGTCTCACCCTGCTGTCTCGGCTGCCAGGCATGGTGGAGATGATCCCCAACGCCGAGACCCTACGCAAAATCCAGGTGGAGCACGGGGTGACGGGCTCCTTCAAAGACCGGCCACTGGCAGACTGGCTGCAGAAACACAACCCCGAGGAGGATGAGTACGAGAAGGTGAGGAAGAGCCTGGAAGGGTCCCCCAGTCCTCCTG
>NW_010108327.1:28128-35778 GCF_000699245.1 Pterocles gutturalis | reverse complement strand
CAGAGGGCAAGCTGTTGCTGACTTACAGGTCTGTACTTAAAACCCAGCAAAAAGGAGAATAGGGGATGCAGAAGTGAGTCATACCATGACAGTGGTGCACTTCATATGAATGAGATTGGATGTGAGCAGGAACTTTCCTGGCAAGAATTCTGTTGCACACAAAACAGTAGGAACTTTGTATTTTCCCTAGAAGAGGATTCCCGTGACATAATTTTTTTTGTTTTTCTTCACAGCTTGCAGTTGCTAGAACTGTATTTGTCATTCACGTGGGAGGTTTTCATCTCTCTGGGGAAAACCTGGAGTTTGTTTCTCCTAATGTTGCTGTAAGAATTGTTGAAATTGCTTTGTGTTGCTTAAAATGAGAAGCATAGAAAATATGGAGACTTGCACTTTATTTTGGGTGTGCTCTCCTGGTCCTAATGGATAATCTCAGCCCTTGGAGGAGCTGCTTTTGTTTGATTCAAAGGGAATTTGCTCTCTGAATGTCAGCTGATGTTGTTCTGCTTTGTGCAAGTGACAAAGAGAAATGTCAGTGATCGGAATCTGTGGCACAATTGCAGGGGGGGGAAAAAAAAACAACCCCAAAAGTCCTGTCCTTCCTCTAGTAGAAAGGGGATGCTTCCCTGCAAGTACCTGTTGTGTAAATAACTGCAGGCAGCTGCAGAGTATCTAGTAATAGTACATCAGCCTTTCAGGAGGATCTCCTGCAAATCACCCACCAGGCGCAGCTGCAAGATCTAGGATTCTGGGGCTGCTTCTCCTTGCAGAGGACGTTGAGACTGGTGAATTTGATTTCCCCTGGGAGCTGCCAGGGTTTCAGTACGTGGAGTTGTGGAGAACGAGAGGGTGAAGGGATTAATGTTTCTTGCATTTCTTTGCTTTTCCTGCTAAATATTTTTTTGCATAACCTCCCCAGAGAGGTTAGTGTTAATAAACTGGCCCTTGCTTTTCATCCCAGTTCTGAGAATTTCAGTTTCTCAGTCTCTTGTTTTGTGAGAGAAACTCTTTGGCTGTACTTGGTCAGAGGATACATGATATCACCTTCCCTTTACCATTGTAACTTTATTATATTTTATAGGTGACTGGCCAAAAAGAAATCCTAGTGTTTTCTATCCTGAATAGTTATAATACTATGCAATCACCTAAGTTTTATTGATTTAGAAACATTTTTTCTTATTCTGATATATAGATGCTGAAGTTTTACCTCACTTCTCTTCCTCCGTGACTTATTGTTCATGATCATATGTAATCTTATGAACAATAAGATTCTTTTTAAGAAGGTGGGTTTACTACCTGTTTGATTTCCAAGACATTGTTACAACCAGAAGTTGTACTAAAACAGCATGCAATAAAACGATTCAACACAGGAATATGAACTCGTTGTACATCTGGTTTATATGGGTTTATTGTAAAGCTTTATTTAAGTATTTTTTTTAGTACGGGCAGTTCTTATATTGGTAACTGTTTCTTTGGTGTTTAAATATAGTCATGGCATTGCAAACTGATCTGTAACTTTCTCGTGAGCTAAACTATACGGAGGTTTTTACCGATACCTTTCACTACTTCCCTTGCTGACAAATTTCTCCAGAGGCACAAAAATCTAATGGTTGTTTCAAAAGTATATATTTTTTTAAATAATGTGTGCATCTATGTGTGTGTAGTTTACTCTGTCATCTTCCTGAACTAATACTCAGATTATTATTTCTTTTTCCAGTTGTAATGAATGAGTCACTTCTGTTTATAAGGATTTGGTTGTTTACTCTGACAAACCCTTGATAGGAGGCACTCGACAAGATCTCAGTAAATCAATTTGTTCGGGATCTATAAGCATCTCATTAGCATTTATTTGCAATGTTCATTCTAAGCTCAGCTGCAGCCGTTTAACACACTGAATCTCTCAAAGAGTCCCAGGATTGTAAGCATATGTTTTGAGATTGTGCTTTAAGTGCAGGAATTTTGTAGGCTTTTTTCTTCTTTTCATTGGTGCTGTTAACAAAGATCTTTTTGAATTGCAGGATCTGTGTCTATAATCTTTCCCATTTTTGACAGTTGAAAGCTTAGTTGGAGAAAAACATTACTGCTAGAGTGGCATTGACTGGAAAACTATTCTTCTTCCCGTCATTCTTTTTATTTCACCATTGCTGTGAGAACATTCACATTTGAGCTGTAGTTTCTGAAATAATAGTTAAAAGGAATCATAACGCTTTACATTCAACAAATCCCACATGGAGACGAGTGATGTCATTGTCTTTGGATTTGCAGCACAACATATCCCGAATTTACATGGCACGGGCTGCAAGTCAAATGATAATGCTTTATTTCAGATTGACTAATGTGCCTTGGAACACAAAACGAGGCCAGGACTACCTGCAGCGCTTAGTGATTGATTTTCAATACAAATCTCATAATAGTCTATTTTAAAGAAGTGTAGCAGAAAACTAGTCAGATACCAACATTTCAAAAGGTAACTAATAGTAAGTTATGTCTCCGAGATTGTTATGAGGGTAAGTTATTCCTGTTTTTATTTTCATTTCTCAACTTAGCCTGTAGGGAACTGAGAAAATAAAAACCAGAAGCTTTTTCAGAGAGTGACTGGGTAATTCAAATACTGCACACCACAGACTGGAGCCAGAGAATGGTCTGTGCACAGCAATGAGTGATCAGCATGCCTGTACGTCTGTTCTTTATTAAAACTTCACTGTAACTTTTGTGAAGACCAGTTTTGGGGAAAGTACGAGTGTGTAAAATGGTTCTTTTTTCCACTCCTGCCATAGCAAATGAAAGTGCCTTCCTGCAAAGCAAAAGGTGGTATTTGACATGTACCCTTAATGTTTAAATTCCCCTGACTTCCTGTGATTTGTATCACTCTCCGTGGCTCACCTTAATTGAGATAACCTGCATTTATTCTTCTTTTGCATTCAAACGATGGAAAAATTACTGCAAGGTTCCAAGCGTGTTTCAGCTTACGTGGGGCTTTGCATGACCCCCCTCTGCATTTCCCTCTGTTTGGGGGTCTTCCCCTGCTCCATCAGCACTGCTGTCTGACAGTGCCTGTGGAGCATCCACAGCCTGGTTATTGGAAAAGGCTCCCTGCTCAACTGGTGTAGCCATGGAAACGGCAGGATGGGATTCCCAGGGTGCTCCATCCCTCTCGCCCGCCCTCCCAGGCTCTGGAATCTGTGGCCGGGGGCTGGGGGCTGCTGGTGCAGGGCTGCTTGAGCGGTGGGCGTGGGACTTCTCCTGGGAAACCCACCCTTGTCATTAGAAGGCTTCCAGGTAAAGCCGTTTCTTTGACATCTAGGCAGAGGCAAAAAATGGGAAAGCAATGCTTCCTGCTTCCTGAGCTGTCAGTACACTTGGTGGTGTAGCATGCTGAAAATCTTATGTTGGTCTTTCTGGCTTGCGTTCATATCTTGCAAGCAGTTTTCATGGGGTACTGGGAACTAAAACAAAATTAAATTCTGGGACAATAAGCTGTAGTTATTATT
The DNA here is from genome assembly GCF_000699245.1 of Pterocles gutturalis. Lineage (NCBI taxonomy): Eukaryota > Metazoa > Chordata > Aves > Pterocliformes > Pteroclidae > Pterocles > Pterocles gutturalis. The sequence goes on along the minus strand of NW_010108327.1, from coordinate 32,290 downwards.
TAAGAAGAAGATTTGATGCGCAGCTGTGAATGGAGCTGTTTAAAAAGCCTAGATTTCATCAGTCAGCTGTAGTGTACTAAGTTTTTTGGTGAGTGTATCGGAATGGAAAGTATCATCAGATACATGTACTTGAGTAAGAAAGGCTGTGTGTCTGCAGAAGCTAGGGGAAGCTGCCTGCTGCTCTAAAAACAGTTTTCAAAAAAAAAGCGTTCTTTATTTTCTGCAATTGGGAATAATGTTCTTTCACTGTAAGCGGTAGGCGACCTGCTGAAGCCCTCCTACAGGTAGTCTGCAGTCCAGCAAGCTGTTTAAATATTATTTTCTAAATTCCTTTCCTTATATGTGGTCAGAAATACCATAGCTCATTCCAGCTCTTTACTTGTCGAGTTCTAGTACGCGGGATGTCTTGCTGGAGTTGACCTAGGTTGATTAATAGTTCAGTGAAAAATCAATAGTGTATTTTCATCTTAGATCAATAATGGATCAATGATTTGGGGAGGCTCAAAATACCACCACTACAAAATATTTCTCATGGAAAAATTGTATATAGGGCTTTATAACCAATTATGCTGAAAAAAATGGTCTAAGAAAAAGCTTGTGATCTAGAAACATAATTACAGGATAGCGTCATGAAAGCTGAATCTTAATGTGCAGTTTTGGAGTGATGAGGGAGACATTTATGACTTAGATTTTGTTAGTATTCTTTCTCCTGGAGTATAACACAAGAGAACACAGTTTGGGAGGAGTGCAGAAATCCAAGGTCACACTTAAAAAGGTTGAATGAAGGAAGTGGCATAGCTATGAAGACAAAGGTGCATTTTATAAGCATTTGTAGAGTTCTGGAGAGTTTTGAAGAACAGGTGTTCGTTTCTTGAGCTTAATGTTTAAATAAAATAAGAGCGTGCTGTTAAACCACCAGGAATGACCACGTTGGAGAGATGACTTGTCCATGCCCCAGAGTAGTGATCTCATTCAACCGAAGCACCAGATGAATTTTTAGAAGCCTTTACACAACCCAGAGCGCTGTGCCCAGTCGCTCTTGTCCCACTTGCCCCAGCCCTTGCCATTTGGATCTCTGCGCCAGGCAGCCAGCAGCATCCCTGCGCCAGCCGGGAGCCTGCCCGTATTCCTGCCTGACCTCTCGCATCGCCTGGCAATCTCTCTCTGTTGCCTGGCATTGGCTGAGGGCTTTTGTGGTTCTGGATGTTAGAAAAATCAACTTCAGATCATGACTGTAAGCAGAACTATCTTCCAGATTTACTTTGGCAGTTTTAGCGTGCCCTCTTTGCAGTGATAAACTCCAGTGCCTCTTCTGCTTTGCTGTTTTACTCTACCTGTGGTGTTGCCTTTTCTGTATTATACTACCCACTTTTTGTTGTGAGTCTAGTTGTTAACTGTGAAATACTAGAAAGTAGATTTGTTGCAACACCACACACAAATAACAGAAGGGTGACCATTTATAGCTGTGGTACTAGGCTGTGAAGGTAAGGCTAAGAGGTTTTTTGTCCTCTTATCACAAAGTTGAAATGATAAGCAGGTGTCTGAAAAAACAGCTTGTTTTGTTTTGAATTTAATTTAAATTTAAACTTCAAAATAGCATAGTGTAGGCTGGTAGTAAACTCTTAATTGTACCTTAAAATAATTTCCTTAAGCCCCTTTGACTACACAGAAAAAGTCTGTCTTTATTTCGTAGCTCCACCTATCTCATTCTTTCAAGGTTACTGGTAAGCTGGAAGGAGGAGCTGGGTGATAAGGGGGGAATCTGGAGGGAGTAAAATCCAGCCCTTCTTTTTGTGTGGTTGCTGAGGGTGAGAGTCTGTAGCAGCTCTTAACCATCCTTGGTGAGCTGTAGCTTAACCTTGAATTGTATAATGGGGAAAGAGCTCCCATTTCCCATCTGATCGCTTAATGAAGACTCAATTATATTTCTGGTGTAGCATTTAGAGAATGATCTATGAGTTGCATTCAAAATTAATGATATTTAATTTAATCGATGAGATATCACAGGCACCTTAGTCTAATAATAAGTTTTGACCATGTTAATGCAATTTTTTTTTTCTCCCTATGAACTAAAAGCAAGTTATGCAAACTTAAAGAGCTCTTGTTGTAATGTTCTCCTCGGCTTGCTGTTTGGATGTGAACTCTGCATCTGATACGCTGTTGTTGGGGTGGTTTTCAGTCACCAGCCCTTTGGGCTTTCGGTTTTGGTGCAGAATGGACTTGTGACAGCAAGTGTTTTATACTGCAGACCCAGGCTTCCCCAGCCATTACTCTTATCTGGAGTCCCAGTCCAGTGGTAACCCTTCAGATTAATTAGGATTTTCTAGTTTGTGTGGTTTGGTGAAAATTGGACTCCAATCTGTGCAAACAGTACTAAGCACTCACCAAAAGGTGCTCTTCTTCTGGTGTCATCATTGCTCCTTTTTGTAGTGTGACCTTGCTTTGCCTTGTTGTTTTTTTTTTTCACTCCCCTGTTCCAGGCAGAGCTCTCATGAGACAATGTCTTTTTTTTGTGTTGCAGTGTTTTTCCATCCTGTGGTCCTGCAGTATAGCCCCAGATTTTCCAAAATCTCATGATAATTATAGTTCCTAAGGCCAGATCTCTGATGAAATACGTTCTGGTAAAAATAGTTCACCTAAATTACCAACTTAAAGTTAGGTAGCACTAGTATCCAGGGTTACCTTTTTATCTGTATATTTACACAGTTAAACTGGTGAGATGTAGCTGAAGTTCTTTTCCCCAAATTGCATGGGACTGAAAGTACACAAGAAGCGATACCTTGTGTAAGAGATGCCCTTGGCCAGCACACCTGTATGCTTTGTGTATTTGTGAAGAGCACTCAGACCACTTTAGCAATGAAATTAATTTGAATACTGAGATAGACCTAATCAAAACCCATGGGTTTGTCTGTCCCATTGATAGTTCTAGCTTAATTTTTGCTTTAGAAATCATTAGGTACATACATTTGTATGGCTATGCTGATGGATATATTTTTATGTATCAGAATTTATAAAAATAAGTCAGTATATGACTCAGTAGAAGAAGATATTTATATACCTGTATTTGGGATGTCTTGTGTGCAGATGGTAAAAGGAAGGTGACCTAGCTGTGGGTGCCCAGATGAGATATCGTTATATAATGTCTTATAAGATTCCTGACACACTTTAGGCTGCGGCTCGCTGAGCACTGGCCCATCTGCTGCCCTGGTTGCAGTTCCCATTTGCTCTGGGCATTCTGGTTGGGTTTTATTATTTAAGAGTCCCCTCATCCCCCAACTTTCCCCTCATCTTCAGCTGAAGCGGGGAATGAAGCCTTGCATGGATTGCTGTGGCTGGATGTGCTGGTCTGGGAAGGAGATACTGTTGGAACCTGAAGCAACATGTTAAGCGTGAAAAAGTGAATAACTTGCCCCTGCCTTTTTTGCTCCATGTTTACAAAGATGAAAACCACTTTTAATACATGCAAGCTATGTATTTTAGAACTTTGGGAGACAAAGTAATGATGCTTTAATATTGGCTCTAAGAAATCTTTGCTGCTAAGAAACCCTAATGAAATAAGGACAAAGCATCTTTATTTAATATTCTGTGATTTATAGCCCCTCTTACATGCAAGTAAGATAACCGTGCAGTATGTGAAGGAGGACCTGTATAATGCACATTACTTGGTGATTCGAAGCCAGAAGCTCTAAGATAAATGAAGTTTTACAGAAACTTAACAAATTTTGATAAAAAAAAAACAACCTAAAACAACAACCACAGAGAACATGTTAATGTTTTACAACACATTTGTATATGCAGAATGGTGCTGTTCTTTAAGTGCATCACCTCAGAGATCCCTCGTCTTTTGAACACTTCCCGACTTCTGTTTGGCCGCTTACTGTTATAATCAGGTCTGTAGCAGTGGATGTTTCTGTTACGGGCTGATACAGTGATAATACATCCTCTTGTCTGGGACTTTTATTGTTAAAAGTGACCTGAGGGCTTGGCTCTCTTGGAAAGCTGTATTTCATCTGTCTTACGACTGAAAGGAGGCGGTTCAGTAGTTCTGTTTTCTGGTTCTAGTTCTTAAAGCAAGCAAAAACCCACAAAAAGCCCCAAAAAAACTAAACAAACCACTCCCACTCCTCCCCCCCCCCCCACCCCCCAACAAAAAAACCACCCA